>NW_026690864.1:1318044-1429879 GCF_020826845.1 Diceros bicornis minor | reverse complement strand
TGTCCTTTATCAATCTGTGTCTCAGCTTTATCAATAAAGGCAGAGCTGGAGACAAGGTCTTGTACATAGATACTTAATTTGGGAGGTACCAGGAGTGAGAGAGCAGGGAGAGGTCATGAGTAATACTGTCCTTCTCATGGAGAGGCAGCCTTCCTTTGATCCTCATTGATCAGACTGGCCAGACGGCTCTGTCAGGTTCCAGGCACCCCCAGGAAACCACTGCTTGTCTGTCCTCACTCCTCCTTGTACATGGCCTGAAAATTGGCTCAGAGAACTTATGCAATTCACCACAGATAGACTCAAGTTGGCCTGGCAGAAGAGGCATTGAAAAACAGGCTGACACATGTTCTGGTTCCTTTCACATCAGATTTTATTCTTCCCTTTACTCACTTATTCTTTCAATAAAAAATGTATCAATATCTACCATGTCTTAATAATGATAGCAACATTTATTGAGCGCTTACTATATGCCTGGTACTGTTACTGCTTTATAGGTATTATTTCATTTAATCCTCACAACAGTGTTATGAGGTAAGTGCTTTTAGTATCCCCCATTTTACAGATGAAGAACAAAACACAGAGAAGTTAAATAATGTGCTTGAGGCCACACAGTCAAGAAATGGTGGCGCTCAAATATGACTCGGGAGTTTGGGCTCCTTCCTAACTGCCAGATGTCAACTGTGTTTCAGCTGCTCTGCTTCCAGGTTTCAGGCTCGTGATGGGGCATAGAGAGAAAGAGAATGCACACCGGGAGACAGGTGGGTGCCATCCCAACCCAACACAGTAAGTCGGATGGAAGTGGGCACCCAGGTGCCACCGGAGCATGGAGGGGTACTCTCACCCCAGAAGTTGGGGCCACTGAGCTGACTCTTGAATGACAGAAAGTGGAGATGGGGCGATGTAAGTTGGGGAGAAGTCCAGGCAGCAGAAATAACAGAAGAATACCACTGGGAACACCACAGAAGTGTAATGGTTTCAAATTTCAGTGCACACGCTCAGGTGGCAAACCATGCCATTGCCTTTTTCCTTTGGGACCTTAAAATCTATTAGGATCCCCCATTCTCTAGGTGTCAGAAATAATCTCCTTCAATTCAGAGGCTGAGTCCACCCTGGCCCTGGGACCGTGTCCTCAACTGGGGGCTTCTGTGGAGCCATGGTATGTATCTGCATGGAGGACAAAGGTGGAGAAACCATCGTTACTCATCATCAGTCCACATGTTTCTGCTGACACTGCCCACAAGGGGTCCTTGACACAGAATACCGACTTGCTTAGTAAGCCTGTCTTATCTCCTGCTTCCTTGACCTTCTGGCTTCCTTCAGTGATGGCTCTCTCTCTGCTCTCCTTCACTGACAAGCTTCTCCAAAGACTCTCATCACCATGTCTACACTTCTTCCCCTCCCAGTCTTCATGCACTATTCAACACACAGTGATGTGTATTCTGTTCCTACAACACACCCAAAATCTTCTGCTAAGATCGCCACTGGGCTCCACGTTGCTAAATCCAATAGATGCTCTTCTCTTCATCTTAGCTGATTTCCTGGCTATATTCAACTTTCATGACCCGACACTTTCCTACTTTTCTTTCTACAACGTTGACCACCTCCAAAAGTCATCCCTGATTTTTCTCTCATCTCCTTGATTTTACCTCTCCCCAAACATTTAATCTATCAACAACTTCTATCACTTGTATTGTCAAAAATTACACATCAAGTCTATCAACTTCTCTGCAGTTCCGCTGCTAACACAGTGGCATATGCTACAATTCTCTCTCCCCTGGATGAGTGAAACAGCCTCTTCACTCATCTCTCTGCTTCCACACTTGCCTCCAACAATCCAGTCTCTGCACAGTAGACGTGGCATCCTCAGTTCTGTGCAACATCTCATCATGTCTGGCTCCAGGAAAATTCAGTTCTGTTTTTCTTATGAAAATCTTTGGTTTTGTAAGATATCCTTGATGTTTTCTGGCATATAGTTTTATTTATCTTCATTTTTACTGTCAAAAGACACATATAATCACACACACACAGAAACTCTCATTAAGGGCCTATTACTTGTAAATCATTAGCTTGATATAGTGAGACATAAAAAGTAACCTCATTCTTTTAAAAAGTAACTTGATAACAGGGACTCTGGCTTAAGGAGCTCATGAATTGGTTGGAGAAAAAACTAAAACAATGAAAATGTAAGCAAAGAGAAAAAGGTGTAAACAACAGTCCACCATAAAATATCATCACAAGATGGCACAAGATTAGTTGCCAAATTAAATATGAACAAATTATTTGCTACAGAAATTCACAGGAAGGAAAATACTGGAAGCTGGACTGGAAAGAAAAAACTTCAGGGAAGACAGAAAATAAATTTGAATTGGCCCCTGAAGAATGAGGAGGATTTATAAAAGCACAAAGAATTAAAAAGTCATAAAAGCTCAAGTAAACTAGTTTTGCTAAAGAAGAAAGTATGGTTTACTGAGTCATCAGAAAGAAGGCTCACAACAGAATGAGGTCACTCAGCGAGGACCACGAATGCCAGGGTGAGAAGTCTGACTGATTTTATAGGCAATGAGAGCCACTTAAGCATTCGATGTAGGGCTTCCCATGATCAATGTGGTACTTTAGGAAGATTATTCTGGCATGGTGTGAGACTGAAGGATGAGAGGAAGCTGTCACTAATCCACTCAGCCTCCCTATAGGGAGCTCTCATTTTTTTTTACATAAGCTTTGTGAACAGTTATCCTCCAACAACAGTTTCTGGATGAGCATCTCCAGGATGGTCATGGCTGCACATATCTTGTTTAATTGGGAGAGACCACAGATAACTAAATCACAGGCTGACACATTTATGATGAGACTGAAGAAGACAAGTCTTTACTCAGCCTGTGTCCACTGGGAAAGCAGGAGGTGCCCTCCACTCTGCTCCCTCCTCCCTTACATCCAGACAAAACACCAGCATCTCCAGGCCACCTCCCTTTGTTCCAGTCAGGTTCATCTGATGCTGTTCCTTACCTTCTCCTTATATCTGACGTCACTGCTCATGCTATTAGGTCCTAAGACTTTGGGACTTCAGCTCCTTTGGCCTTGCCTTTCTTTGGCTATGACAGCAATGGTCACCTCTTTACAGCTGAGACAAAGACCGATTATTTGCATCTTGGTCTCTCCTCTTTACCTTTTAGGGCTTCATCCTCTGGGGCAGATGCTACAGAAAGAAGAACGCCAAAATGCTTTTGCTATGTGATGACAATAAGTTATTTCTACTCTTCAAAACCCTGTAGATCTATGGGCAGGTCTGTGCATTCCGTAGAACAATATCTTGAGAATGAAGCTCAAAATGCACTCACTCCCATTCTGTGCCAGGCATAAAATATACCCGCCAGCAGAAAACTAGGGGATTGCAACTCCAACACTTCAGTCTCAGACTTACCTTTAGTTTATTAAACACTTTAAAGGATAGAACAGTTAATGATGTATCTTCCTGCTCAAATATTATCAATATCTCCTAAGATTTCCAAATAAAATCCTTTGGGAGGAAAGAAACTAATACTTTGGGGGATGTCTTAAGTACCAGGCCCTCTTCTAAGCAGTTTTCATACATTATTTATTTCATCTTCTAAACAACACTTTTAGGTGGGTACTATCCCCGTTTTACTGAGGAGGAAACTAATGTTGAAGAAGGTTAAGTAATTTGGCCAAGGTAACACAGAATGTAAGGATTGGATTCAACCTAGCCCCATCTTCACTGTACCACCCGGCCCACTCTGCCTTCACATGGCATTCAGGCTCCGAAGAGTGTGGCCCCAAACTGCCTCTCCAATCTAGTACACATTTTCCCATCTTTTATTTTGTTATATATAAATCACAGTTGTTTGTCCAATCTAATTTCGTGATTTCAAAAACATAACATCATAGAAAACCAACCAGCAGCAGTTGCTAAGCTGAAATACACATACTTTACAACCTAGCAATTCTACTCCTAGGTAAATACCAAGAGAAACATGCACATATGTTCATCAAAGACAGGTACAGTACTCAGAGCAGCACTACTCACACGAGTCAAAAACAAAAACATGGGCATAACCCAAATATCTATCTACAACAGAAGGGACAGATATTTCTACAAGGAAAATACAAATAGCAATGAGAACAAACCGTAGCCATACACACGTATGAATCTCACAAACATAATGTTGTGTGAAAGAAGCCGGGCACGAAAAAGTATATGCTCTATGATTCCATTTATATGAAGTTCAGAAACAGGTAAAACTTATCTGTCCCACTGGAAGCTGGGACAGAGGTCATCTGCCCCCAGGTGGAGGGGAGCAGATATGACTGAAGAGAGATGACGCCTCAGCACAAATCAAGGTGGTTGCACCAAACTATATTAGAGTCATCATAGTCTTCACAGGCATGACCTCACGCTGGAAAAAAAAAAAAAAAGCCAGTTTTACTAAAGAACATTCTTTTTTGTTGGAGGAAGATCAGCCCCGGGCTAACATCCGTGCCCATCTTCCTCTGCTTTATATGGGATGCTGCCACAGCATGGCTCGACAAGCAGTGCGTCGGTGCGTGCCAGGATCCAAACTGGCGAACCCCAGGCCGCCGCAGCGGAGCGCGCTCACTTAACCGCTTGCGCCCGGGGCCGGCCCCTAAACAACGTTCTTGATGGAGCAGTAATATTATTTTTTTTTAAATTTTATTTATTTTTCCCCCAAAGCCCCAGTAGATAGTTGTATGTCATAGTTGCACATCCTTCTAGTTGCTGTATGTGGGACGCGGCCTCAGCATGGCCGGAGAAGCGGTGCCTCAGTGCGCGCCCGGGATCTGAACCCGGGCCGCCAGCAGCGGAGCACGCGCACTTAACCGCTATGCTACGGGGCCGGCCCGTATGTTATTAACTTTATTAAATCTTGACCTTGAATATACCTCTTTTTAATATTTTGATATAATACGTAGTATGTGATGAAATGGGAAGTAGGCGGGAAGCACTTCTGTTACGCACTGAAGGACAATGGCTGTCTTGAGGAGAAGCACTTGTGTGACAATCTGAGCTGACCTAGCCACTCTTGATAGAACGTCATTTTTACTTAAAAGAACGACTGACAAACTGAGGTTATTCAGTTTTGGGTATTTGGCACACATTTTCTCAAAAATTACCTCCAAGAGCCTATCACTTCAAGGAAAACAACTGACAGTATTTGTTGACAATGACAAAATTCAAGCTCTCAGCCAAAATTATGGAAAACTTACACTTGATACAAAGAGCTTGACAGCTTTCCACTATGTAAGACTTTTCTGATAGGTCGGGGGTAGTGTTAAGCACTGTATGCTATTTTGTTTTGTTTTGTTTTCGTATAATGAAATGTGTCAACATTTGGAAGATCTGCAGAACTCAATGAGCAGAGGTCTAGAATAGTAAATCCTTAGAGACGGAACAGTGGTTGCTTGGGGCTGGGTCAAGTGATGGAGCAGGAATGGGGAGAGATGCTAATGTGCTCGGGGTTTCATTTTGCGGTGTTGAAAATGTTCTAAAATTAGACTGTAGTGATGGTTATAAAACTGTAAATATACTAAAAACTACTGCACTGTGTACTTTAAGTGGGTGAATCGTATGGTATGTGACAGATATCTCAAAAAAGTTATAAAATAAAAACTCTACCACCGTAATAACATTGTAACATCTGGAGTTTATTTAAAAAAAAAACAGGTTGTCAACCCAATGGCCATGGTTTGCTGACCCCTGTTTTATTGTACAATGTACCATCATCTTTGAGTTTATCATTCTAGAACATCTCTGGTGTCCAGTATTTCAAAGTCTATCTTTACTCTACTATTTTTTTATTCTCCCAACATGCCCTCCTTTTATCTGTGCATCAAAAAAATGTTCTTTAAAGTGAGAATTGCCTCTATTAGTAAAACAAGCTTACTTCTAACCAACACTCCACAATCAACACACACAACAACAACAATAAAAGATATCAGCTGAGGCTACAGTCATCTGAAGACTTGATTGAGGCTGAAGGATCTGCTTCTAAAATCACTCATGTGGCTGTTGGCACGAGGCCTCGGTTCTTCACCTCAAGGATTTCTCCATCTGTTGCCTGAGTTTCCTCATGACATGTCAGCTGACTTCTTCCTGAGCAAGAAATCCAAGAGAGAGCAAGGAAGACACCTCAGTGCCTTTTCTGACCCAGTTTCTGAAATGTACAACATCACTTGTACTTTCTTCTATTTGTTAGGAGTGAGTAGTCAAGTTTTGCCCACACTCAAGGAGAGGGGAATTAGGCTCCACCTTTTGAAGGGAAGAATATCAAAGAATTTGTGGACATATCTTAAAACCACCATAGCCACCTTGGCAGTATACAAACAGGCTCTCATCTCCTCTGTGGGAAGGCAGAGAAACTGGGGACCAGGCCCAAGACTCAATGGTCAGAACAGCCAAACTCCAAAGAAGGACAAATTCCCAACAAAGGTAGGTCTGCTGTACCAAGGTCAGGGCCCGGTTGGGAAAAAGATGGATGGAGTTATCTAGATTGATGTCCCTGAAGATCCTGAATCCCCAGATTCCCCTGAACCCTCTGAGCCTCCAAAGGTAGCCCACTCCTTTCCATTATGCACTAACCTCCTGTCTCCCACTTGCTTGGAGATGATGCAGAGGCTGCTTCCCCACAAGACAATGTTCACCCACCCACCTCCATCTCAGTGGGGTGTGGATATTCAGGATCTGCCCTTCCTGGCCACCAGGACTTTAATCCCTACCACTGTGATTTAATCTCAAAATTAGGATTAAGTCACAACATAACCCAGCTGCTGACACATTGAGGCTGACAAGGGAGCAAAGGGACTATGCCCCAGGGAGCTACAAAACCTACCCAGCATGGACCAGCATAAGTCAGGAGAGCGTGTGTGAGACTGGAGTCTAGGGTGCTTGATCAAGAGGACTGGAACATAAGTTGAATAAGGGAGAGTCGATCTATTTGCAAGCTCTTTCCTAGGATCCAGGATTCAACACTTACTCATCAAGAAAATGAATAGGCAAGCTACAGATTGGGGAAAATATTCTCAACACATGTATCTGACAAAAGACTTGTGTCATGAATATATAAAGAACTTCTACAACTCAATAATAAACAGACAATCCAACTTTTTTAAAAGGACAAAAAACTTGAGTAGACAGTGAACAAAGAAGAAATGGCCAGTGAACACATGAAAAAGTTCTCAACATCATAAGTCATCAGTAAAATGCAAATTAACCCCATGAGATACTTCCACACACCCATTAGGATGGTTAAAATGAAAAAGACCGACAACACCAAGTGTTGGTGAAGATGAGAAACAACTGGAACTCTCATATTTTGGTGTGTAAAATGGTACAATCACCTTAAAAAACTGTTAGGCAGTTTCTTAACTGAAACCCAGCAATTCCACTCCTAGGTATACATCCAAGAGCAACAAAAATTTAGGTCCACAAAAAGCCTTGTACAAGAATGCTTGTAGGAGTTTCATTCACAATAGTGCCAAAATTGAAAACAGCTCAGGCGTCCATCAATAAAAGAGATAAACTATGGTATGGTCATATAACAGAAAACTACTTTGCAATAAAATGGATTGAATTATTAATAATCATAATTTGCCTTTTTATTCATATATCACATAGTGATTAAATCTCAACCTCTTTGAATCCATTCCCTCATCCATAAAATGCAGCACCTTCCTTGCTCACTCTACAGGACTGTCATGAGGACCAAATTGGTTAAAGTTGGGTGAAAGCTCTTGAACTATGTGCTTCACCTTGGAAATATGGTACAGTGGTATAGTCCTAGTTCCAGAATGCTTTAGACTTGCTGTCAAGGAGTTGTTATTTGTGCACTTATCTTACAGTCACATGTCATCATGCCTTGAGGGCAGTAACTTTTACAATTGGCTTTCTTTCACTGGTATTTTGCCTTATTTAAAAAAATATCTTCCCAACAATTTATCACAAATGGTCAAGCAGATTGCACACTAAACACCCAAATACCCACCACCCACATTCTACAATTGCTAACATTTTGCTATATTGCTTTCATCACTTATTTATGCAGATATCCTTCCATCAATCACTGCATGATGGGTCAGTTTATTTTTTATGGTATTTCCTTCTCTTCTCCCTTCTTGACCACATCCTTGATTCTTACCTCTTTGAAGCGTTTCTTTGGCAACCCTGCCTGAAAGTAAGATTTCCAATCTCTGGGAAATATAGTCATTTTACACTGATTATGTCTGCCATGTATGGTTACTATTTCATGCACTTACATCTTATTTCTCCACATAAGTGGTTCTGAACCAGGGGTGATTTGTACCCGCCAGGGGACATTTGGTAATATCTGGTGATATTTTGGTTTGTCATGATGTCAGAGTGAGGTTCTGGCATCTGGATACCAGGTTTGCTGCTAATCATTTTATAATAGACAAGGCAGTCCCCACAACAATGAATGAACCAGCCCCAAATATCAGTATTGCCAAAGTCAAGAAACCATGCACTAGATAAGTTATAAGTCCTCCAGCTTAGCAGCTGAAGGACAAGTGCCCATTGAAATACAAACCTGGAAAATACCCAAAAAGAATGTTAAATATGTGGTTAGACTGAGAGTGACCAGTCGCAATCTTTCCACCCATGATTTCATTATTCTAGGACACAAGTTACTTTATTCAATAACACTCTGTGGAAACTTCATGACTCCTGGCCTGTGTAGGTTCTGAAAGGGTCTTATTTTCATTGTGGTCCATGAATTTTTTTTGCAGAGACAACCCATTTTGAAACACATTCATCCAAGCAGATGCCTTGTGAGGAAGAGTGACCGGTGTGGGCTTACCCATAAACTGTGTCTCTACCCTCCGTTTCTGCTCTGTGGTTTGTTTCTGAGCTGCACCGTATGCTGCTGATTGAACACCCTGAAGACGCAGAGTTAGCACCACAGCCGTTTCTTCTTTGTCTCCAGCAGTTCCATAGGCAGTAACGTTTGCGAGGAGATCAAAAGAATTAGCTATCCCCTGCCATAAAATATAGAAAATGTCACTAAGGAAAATGGAAAGAGATGCCTGAAACTGAATATTCTGTGCCCAAGACCTTTCTCTAGAGATTTGGAACTAAAGAAACACCTTCCTTGGGGATGCTTGTCTTCCTACATATCGAGATGATGGGTGCATTGCAACAGAATGCTTGGGAAATCAACGCAATTGTTCAAACCTAGTAGGAAGTAACTGTTCTCCTGTTATCGGGTCGCTTCTCGAAAAACTATGGATGAATACAGCTCTGCCTTCCTGTCCCACATTCTGTCCTTTCTGTCATTATTTTTCATGTATGTGTTGCTTTTCGTGTTCACGGTCTCCCTGTTCTGCTGTCTGCTATTCTCTTACCAAAAATATTCATTGTTAACCAATTGAGTAAAACAACAACTATATTAAAAACTAGTAAAATGAATAGAGTTAATCAATATGGTAAAAGAATCTGGTGAAATATCAGAGACTTCATGTATTGGGCCAGAAAAGAACATCTGTTTTCACCTGTTTACCTACTGAATTAAGCCAAATACTTATACATCTGTGGGCTTCTAGATTGAGGAACTTTTAGGGGGTGGGTGGAAGGAGAGAGAAGCATAGTATCCTCAGTGCAGACTCACAGGCCCTCTTTTGGAAATAGTTTTAACTATTAAAATCTCTCCGAACCTCCCGTTCTCCTAGTGATTTGGATACTTATTCTGTATGTGCTCCCTTTTCCTTCGAAAATGAACTAGGATTCCAGTGATCTGGCCTGCTAGCCAGATGATTGAGAGGAAACCCTGGGAGCCATTTGTGATGGTTCTCAACCACCCTTGTATATTAGAATCATTTGACAAGTTAAACTATATAGACAATAGGGCTCTAACCTCAGAGATTCTGATTCATCAGAGACCCAGGTATAAGTACATTTTGTACAGCCTTCCAAGTGTTTCTAATGTATGGTCAAGTTTGAGAATCACCAAGCATGAAAAGATATTAAAATATTAGAAAGGATTTCAAACCTTTAAAGAGAGTGTTGCATTCCCATTTCCACACCTGTTTGAGAGCCTCACTAAGTCAGAGCAAATCCATTTACTGTTATTCCGATAATTTGTGAAATTCAGCTAGTAAAACACACACTAGAATGGCGATTTGGACATTTTCTTTATACCACAGAGATCTGGGCTTCATAGAAATATGTGTATTTAACTTGGGCAGCCAAGACTTTGAGTGGCTGATAGTTCATGTGACCATGATGTTGACTTAAAGCTAATTATGCATTTATAGATGGTTAGTACAATTTGCCAGTAGTTTTCTCAGAACAAGTCAATATGTAAAAATCAAAATCAGTTATAAGAGATTTAGTATCTGAATTGACCACTTGAGGGATATTTTCTGGCATTCAACACATTTAGTATTAAAGAAAGGCATGCTCAACTGAGATTCAGAAAAAAAGGAAAATTTTTAATGCCATGACCTATGAGTTATTAAAAGATATAAAGCTGCATTAATTAAAAATGTTGTTCCTGTTAGGGAAATATGAAAATAGGTGAAACGAAGAGAGCAGAGAGTGTAAGAACTAAAGTCATGTGTGTGGGATGCCCAGCTCCAGGGCTGCAATAGGGCTAATGGTCAGTTCCCCACCCAATTCACAAAAAAATTGCAAAATAGTACACAGAATTTCTATACACACCGCACCATGTTTTAGTTATCACATTGCATTTTGAAAAGTAGCATTTTACATTAGCGGGTATCTAACGAATAAATAGAGCTGGTACATTTAGGTTCGTATTTGGAAAAATATCTACCACACAACATATTGAAAAATGTTGCGAGAGTCTTAAGTATATTCTATGTCTGCCCCTTCTCATGCCCAGTTCACAAGATGATGACGGTATGAAACTCACTTGGACTTCACAGTCTCTGGAAAATTTATTTTTGCCAAGTTGAGAAGAATTAGGGTTGATTTCTAAGAATGAAAAATAGAAGAGAAGCTGGAGAGAGTTACTTCCTCAAGGTCAGGAACTATTTGACCTTACAAGATGAAAAAACGTCTCCCCATTTTTCTTCTCACATTCCTGTAGCATCAAGTATCTAAACGTGAGACAGGATCAAGTTTTCTAAAAAAAAAAAAAAAATGTTTTGGAGACCCAGGGAAACAGAGTAACATTAATGAAGAATGTTTACCTTCAAATGTTCCTGAATATTTCTCTCAAACTCCTTATACCATCTCTATAGACTATTCCCTATACTAGCCACGGTCCCTGTTTTATTATATAAAACAGTGTAACCTATCACCAGCATTGGTGGGCAAGAATTCTTGACATGATTTTTATGGCGTGTCCCCTGCCACCTTTTTTGACTACTGTTGTAGGTTGGGCTAAGGCAGTGCTTCTCAAACTCTGATGTGCATCAGCACTGCCTGGAGGGCTTGTTCAAACACGCTGCTGGGTCCCATCCCCACAGATTTCAATTCAGTAGGTCTGGGGTGGGGCCTGAAAATTTGCATTCCTGACAAATTCCCAAACATTCCACTCTCCTGGCTGACACGGATGCTTCTGCTTCTGAAGCAAAGGCAACTCTTACCCAACTAAATTAGTCTCTTCTCCTACCTGAAAGTGAAAATATCCAGTTATCAACTTGCACTCATTTCCTGACAGGACCATTTACAGAAGAAACCCTTGCTTCCTTAGCTTTCCTCAAAGCCACGTGGCATAAGGCCAGACACTTCAATAAGCCCCTTCTAGCATCTTCTTACTGAGACACTGAAGCTTCCCAATGGGAGGTTCACTTTGCTGCAGCACATTAATAAACCTAACACTTTGGACATCATATGCATTCCTGGTGGTCCGCAGGCACTGGGATTTATTAATACTTACCCGTGCATTCTTCCTCTTCACGTGTGAAGTTTGACTTTCCCTTACTTGGAGCCAAACCAGGTTGAGGGGTACGAAGGTAGCTTCCAATTGGATAGGTCCAATAATTTTGGGGTGGTCAGTCAGTGGCATTCATCCTCATCTGTGGAATGGAGCAAACAGTTCATAATCAAACCAGCTGAATGTATACGCTCCACCTATCCATTGGTAGTGGTGCCCAAGACGTTTCTGTGGACTCACAGCATCAGAAATATTTAGAGATAATTGTTGAAAATATAAATCCCAAAGTAAATCTCAGACCCAGTAAAATGAATTTCAGAGAAGTTGGGACTCAGAATCTGATGTTTTCAGAAAAACGCTGGGTGATTTCATTCAGCATACAGGTTTGGGAGCCACTGATAAGGACAGCTGGACTGAAGAGATAAGAGATTTTCCTAAGATATTAAGAGCTTAAAAATTATCTGAGTGTATGTTCTTTGGGAGAATTCTTAGCAGTAACAGCCTGCTGTGCACAGAGGCAATAATTCTCCAGTATCATAGAGAGAATCAAAATGGGAATAGAAGACTAACCTGTTCATACAATGTCCACATCTAGGACAGGGACTGGATAAATGGGAAAAGTCAACTGTTATGCTATTACAATTCCCATTTGTTTCCTGGGTTTTAATTTGATAATGTGCACAGGCTTCTCTATCTGCTTAGTAACGTTTCCAACTATGGATGGCCTTGGGCTTTGATTGAAAACCCTGGTCTATTAGGCTGTTATTGCAGAATGAGTTAAGACTCTAAGGTGTGGACTACTTTCAACATTCACTGTTATTTTTTTAAAGCAACCAATAAAAGAGAAAAATCAATTGTAGGCCTGGTGTCACGTTTCGGTTCTATGACCTGTTTTCTTCCTGGCATCTTTGCTCACTTCGGTAGGTTTTCTCTAGAATTTCACGTCATATTCTAAGGAACTGGTTCAATTTTGCTGCAACTACCTCTGTTCTGATTTTCGAAGGCTGTTACTCTATTTGGACTTACCATTGCAATCTTCTGTGCCATTTGTAAAATTTTCCCTTCCAGGACATGATATAAATCCTGTGTCAGTGGTAGATCCATAACCCTTTGTGATGTTATTGCACGTTGCATTTGGGGGACAAGTAGTGGAGACATTTTCACAGGCACAACAACCGTTAGAGTGGAGGAGAGGATAGGAACTCTGTTTAGACCCTGGGCTGCCTCAAGTCAACTTGAGTCTTGGTTACTTGAATCCTTTTATGTGCTGAGTGTGACACTCGGCAAGTGGTACTCACTTTGTAAACATTTGTTCAATGGATGATCAATGAACATGATTGGTGTTGCCAGCTTATGTTATTAGAAAAAAAAATTTTTCTTTCAGCAGGGACTCAAACTCTTTTGGAAAACATTGGAGCAATCCTCTTGAACTGTCCTACTCAAGGTGTGGTCTCTGGACCAGCAGCATCAGCATCACCCGGGAGCTTGTTACAAATGCAAATTTCCTGGCTCCACCCAAGCCCTACTGAATCTAAGTCTGGGTCCTGGGCTAGGAATCTGTTTGAACAAGCTCCCCAGGGGATGACGATGATGCTCAGGCTTGAGAACCTCTGCATCTCAGCTGCTTCTAGAGTAAAAGAGTTCTCTCATGAAAACCCTAAGAATTTTTAATAAGACTTGATTTAGAATATCTTGACCTTTATTTCATTCTTTTACATCAACTCAGTGAGGTGTCATGAGTCACCCTGTCACTATTTAAAGCTATAGTTTTCCATCAGCCAAAATTCCCAGGTTCATATTGGACTTCTTAAACCTCAGATTGTTTTCAACACCAGTTCTGTTTCTAGTTCTTCCTTCTTTATCACCTCACCAAACCTATGACTCATTTTCTCTCTCCTCATGAAGCTTTCTCTCTAATCCCCTCCATCTCCTCTCCTTTTCCCAAGATCCAAGTCCCTTTTATATCTTCTTATCCATTGTCCTATCTCACACCCTTTCTCCATCATCTCTGGAAGCAGATGGCTATGATTCAGGGGGCAGATTTATTTGTATAAGATTTAATTTTTAAATTACTTTTAATTTCATTAGTTGTGATATTGAAACTTTTGTATTTAATCCAAATGAGATAAAATTATAAAGAAAGAGATTCATCCTCTAACATATGATAAAGTAAATAAAAATTTTTAAAAATGTGTGCCAAAACATGCATCTAAATTGTTCACCTGGGAGATTATGCACTCATTTAAATAAAATCACTCCATATAATATCTTTTAATTCTTTTCTCTTCCTTTTATTTTACTTTTTATTTTTCTGGTCTTCTTCCTTTTTTCCTCCCTCTTCACACCTATACAATTTGTCCTTGGACTTTATTACTGAGAAAGACAAGAAAATTCACCTCATTTTCACTTTTTCTTCCAAATAGTATTTTTGAAAAGAAATAAAAGACATACCATCTTCAACTGAAGAAGAAACAACACTTTGAATACCATTTTGTATGATTTCTGACATTTCACTTTGACCAACCACCTGGGGAAAGGATGAAATGATCTGAATCCATTGAGCCCCTATGTAAGCCCTGAGTCCTGAACTCACTAATGCATTGCTTCTGCAGGCCTCTGAAGAAGTGTTCTTCATTGCTGGTGTGCAATAGAGAAGTCATCTTATTTCCAACATTATGATCAGTGTTTGAGTCGGAGGAAATAGAAACAACACTTATTGTGCACTTATTCTGGCGAGTACTGAAACAGGCAGTTTACTGGAGTTATCTTACTTAATCATTGAAGCAGGCCTCTTCATACAGTAACTCTTAAAGCCATTTTAGTGACCAGGAAAATGAGGTTCAAAGAAGTGAAGTCACTTGCCCCTGGTCTCCCAGCTGGTAGATTGCAGGACGGATAGAGTCTGGCATACTAGGGAAAAACCTTCATGGAGGCTATTACAGCACCATGTTTCAATGTGCACGCGCATGATTGTGGACACACAACAGCAGTTGTAATGGGGTCTCATTTTAGGTTTTCCCAGGAGAAACTACTGATGGATAATTCTGGTCTTTAGATTCCATGTAATTTTCAAATTATGTACAAATATTTTGCACCCTCTTATCTTCCTCAACAGCTATAAATCCATATCCTTTCTGAATCTAAATCAGCTTCCATTTTAGCGAGTAATGGAATACTCAAATGCAAATACCGTAGATTTACTTTCCAATGAAAACCTATACATGCTCATTTGATTAAGGTGTTATTTTTAGGGAAAAAAAGAAGTATATTCAAGTAGACAAAAGAGCCATATATATTCTGCAAAATATTGCAAAAATGTTACCTATTGTAGCTGCCCCTCTATGGCCGCAGGAAGTGAGGAAACAGTGAGATTCCTCTCTTCTGGTTATAAAGAGTGAGTATCAGAAGCATGTGAAGGGTCATGATTTTTACATAATGGAAACAATGGACAAAATGCCATTTTGCATTATTTTGTAATAAAGTTACTTATTAATAAAGGAGTGAAGCAATGTGCCTTCTCTCATTTTGCCATTAAGAATCTAGTTAAATGAAGCTTTGATTAAAATAACGCCTATCACTACTAAGCGTTTATCACACATAAGGCATCCCACAAAATGACATTCAGGTGTTCTATTTATTTTATTGCATTTCCTCAAAATAGCCATAGCATGTAAATATTATCATTCCCATATCAAGTTGAGGAAGAAGCAACCTAGAGAGGTTCTATATTCTCCCCAGGTCATCTCTTGGTATCTATGGGAGCAGAGGTTCAAACTCACGATTGTCTACCTGTAGATCAAATAGCGTTGGCCTCCATTCTCTGTGTGATATTCTCTTCATTACTTAAGAAGCTCACTTACCATCTCTATGCCACACTTTCTCCATCGGAAACAGGTTGAGGACAATGTTTGTCTTTCTTACCTCCAAATGGTTGTAGGATAATATAAAATCACACACAGGGACTGTGTTGAAAACCCAATGCTGTAGAACTGCAAGAGGTCCTAACCACTTCCTTCACCATCAACAAACCTTGGGTTGAACACTTTTGAATCTCAACGAAAGCAAGAAAGCAGTAGAGTCCTGAGAGAGAACAAAGATAATTTAGGTTAATAGCTGGCATCCACAAATGCCTTCTGGGTCTTGGAGTCGGCCTGGGGCTGACCTTTTTTGCCATCCTGCACATTGCAGAGTTCAGTACTGTTTCTTAGTTTCCGCCAAACCAGGTGCAGAAGTTCAATTAGGGAAATACAGTGTGCCACTGGCATAACTCCAACATTTCCACTCTAGCCAACGGCCTTTCACATTTTTGATCGTGGAGAGACCATTATAAGAGTGGATAATTGGCCCTTGGGAATCAGATTCGATGTTTATTAAGGGACTGTTTCCTAGGAGTTTCATTCTTTAGAAAATAAAGTATTGCCAAAAAAAGGCAAAACACGAAAGTTGGACAGAAACTCAAGAGTGAAACAGAGTCAACAATTAGAGGTGTATTCTTATTTAGTTGGGATTGTCACCAATGTCACATTTTAATGACACAGGATTTTAAGGTGCATGTCAGATTAAGTCTGGTGGCTAGTACTTGTGAAGTCTCAATTTTATGATGCCATCTTTGCCATTATTATTTCCTTGACCTTTTCCCTCCCCTCACCTTTACCTCGACACAAACACATACACACACACACAACCACCACCACCATCAACAACAGGGGCGCATGGATGACACAGGATGGATAAGGCGATGCTGCAGCTTAGCAGACTAAAAGAAGACGAGATGATAACAGTGATCTGAAGACAACTGTCTTTTAGGTTCAGCAGTTTATCTGCAGGCTTGAACTGCACGTTAGATCATTTTCTGTTTGGAGTGGGAATAAGCTGCTTAAGCCCTTACCCCAGAAAAGCAGCACTCCTCTTGTAGCCAGAGGTTTGAGCGCTGTTTCCTGACAAAAGTCAGAGACACACCTGATCCCTTATTTCTCCCACCTGTTTCATAGAATCTTCAGCGATGATGGTCTAGTCATGTAAAACAATACACAATTTTCCTTATTACCAAAATTGCATGATCATTTTAGCAGAAAATCAGGTAAGCAAAGAGAAAAAAAATGAAAACTGAGTCAACTGTAAGTTCATCTTTCAAAGATATTCCCTATTAATATTTTGGTGCTTTGTCTTCCAGCCAATTTTCCTCTTATGTAGATAAACATAAAAATTTCATTTCACAACGTTGGTATCCTATAATAGCTAAACTTAGTTTTTGCTCAAAAAATAGACTCCGATTTGATTTTTAATGTCTAGAGTACTTAATTTGAATTTATTATAATAGCTTTAACCAGCATCCTATCAACAGACACTTAAGAGTTTGGAAAATTTTCAATATTATAAATCAGCTTACATGGAAGGTCTTCTTTGGTTCATCATGCATTGGACAAGGTCCCATTTTTCTCAGACATCAGTGGGGAAGGGCAAGTCGGACCTGATTCCAATAACCTTGTGACGGCCTTTTCCCCGGTTAAGGACTCTTGAATCACAAATATCTCCAAAATTTCCAGCATAATAGTTAGAGCTCCGCATACCACTATCTCTGTCTCCTCAAACAGCCCAACATCTTCACCAGCTCCTGTGGCCCCAGAAAAACCACAGTGACACCAGGGACCTCTGCTACAGCAACCAGTTTTTCTGGAAACCACTCCAACCTGGAAGGAAGAGAATAAATCCCCCTTTTTCTGCCTCTGTTTTATGTTTCCTGTGTGACACGACCTCTGCCATTTATACTTGTATGACTTTCCAGGGCTGCTGTAACAAAATAGCACAAAGCGGGTGACTTAAAACAAAAGAAATTCAATCTCTCCCAGTTCTGAGGCCTAGAAATCTGATATCAAAGTAGCAGCAGGCCCTTCCTTGACTCCCCCAGCTTGCGGTGGTGGCCGCTAATCATTGGTGTTCATTGGCTGCAGCTGCAACAGTCCAATCTCTGCCTCTGTCATGAAATGCTGTTTCCTCTCCAACCAGTCATATTGGATTAGAGTCCACACTAATGACCTCATCTTAACTTGATCACATCTGCAAAGACCCTCTTTCCAAATAAGGTCACATTCATAGCTTCCAGGGATTAGAACATCAACATATCTTTTGGGAGACACAATTCAACCCATAGCAATAGCCTTACTCCAAGTCAGGAGAGGTGGGTTTGAGTGTGGGAGACCATAAGTTTATGAGGTGGTTGCAAAACCTAGAAGACTCTGCCTCAGCCAGAGTCTCGTGTGTGTGTGTAGTTGTGCATCTTGCAATTCCCAAGTCAGTAGCCATGTAAGCCTTTCATTTTTTTATCTTAATATATTTTATTTAACCCAACATCTCCCAAGAATTATCATCTCAACATGTAGTTAATATATAATTATCATTGAGGTATTATACATTCATATTTTTATATAAAAGCTTTGAAACCCATTGTGTATTTTACACTTACAGCACATCTCAATTTGGACTAGCCCCATTTTAAATGCTCAATGGTGACATGCAGCTAGAGTCTACCAGATAGGAAAATATGGTTTAAAAAAATAGATTTTATTTCTTATAACGTTTTACAGTTATAGGTTTATCGTTTTAGGTTTACAGAAAAATTAAGTGGAAATTGTAGAGAGTTCCTATATATACCCTAATCCCCCCCAACATAGTTTCCCTATTATTAACATCTCATTAGTAATCTATATAATTTATATAACATTATTACTGTAACATTATTAACTACAAAGTATTAACTTTAGTGTGGTACATTTGTTATAATTCCTGAACCAGTCCAGATACCTTATAATTAATGAAAGTCCATAGTTGGAATTAGGGTCACTCTTTGTGTTGTACATTCTATGGGTTTTGACAAATGCATAGTAATATGTATCCGCCATTACAGAATCATATAGAACTATGGTTTCACTGCCCTAAAATCCCCTTTGCTCCAGGGCCATAGAGGTGTGTAAGTGTGACCTTTGTCTTAGTCATAGATGTTTGGGGTGATGGGGAATACAGGGGCTCCTTCCAGCTAGTATCCTCTGCTTTAGGGTGAGGCAAGGGAGGAATTTCTCACAACAGCATTAATAATGGAGGAAACCAATGTTGAGGGTGCAGAAATGGATCATCACAACATATTGATTCCGGAATTAACATGGTTAAAAGAACTGAGGAAAAGGAAAGGAGGTCAATTTTTAGAAAATCAAAATGCAACTTTATTTCTGCATTGATCTTGAGTTACTGATTTGGAATCTTATAAATTCAGCATGACTATTGATTCCCCAGGCAGGGACTCATGGGTTTGTGGTGTTTCTGCACTCATGATTGGTGTGCAGCCATGCATGGGTCACACACAGAATGTTCTGTGGCTGCCCTGGGCCCTGGGTGTGTGAGTCTGTCCCTCCCTATCTTGCACTTTGGAGGCATTGATGCTGGATTGTTCTTGTCTGAGCCCTGAGTGGCATGGGCCCTGTCTGTCACCTTCACCTTACACCTGACATCGCCTCCTCTGATGCAGTTCATTTGCATCACTGCAGAGGTTGTTCATGCAAATGGCTTGTTGACTCAGGCTTGGGACCCAATCTAGCCAAGAGCAGATGGTCCCTGGAACCTTGTTATCAATGGACATGGATGAAATCATAGAGTTTAGGGATACCAAATAAAGGAAATGTGCATACCTCACTAAGACTCTATACACTCGTCCTTGGAGATTACATCCTGTGAGAGATGCATAAACACAGTCTCCTCCTTTCTTCCTTTTCAGGCACCTGAGAATGGCATCAAAGTAGACATGGTTTCATGTCTCCCCATCCCACACAGCCAAACCTGTGGAAATTTGTACAGTTCCAGCAGTGTTCCAATCTGGGCAGAAATTGCACATGTTTTTCCAGTAAGGGCTGCTAGAGACTTGCTCTCTCTCCTACAGGTGTAATTTGGGATGTCGTTGCCCAGCCCTGAGAGCCAAGTGAGTGAACTCTCCAGTGTCCTCTGTTCATAGTGCAGGACATTATAGAGATCAACTCCCAAAGATATGTTGGGTAAAAAATGGTGGTTTCTGTTGATTTCCTCAATGGCAAAAACCAAGGCCACAACATACTTATAGTTCTTGTACTGAAACCTGCTGAGACGGATGGGGCTCCTTAGGGAAAAGACTCAAACCACAATTATCTTCAAATCCAATGTAATCACTTAATTAAGGAAGAATGCCAAGCCAACTCATTCCATCTGTGGTAACAGCTCTCCTGAAGCCTTAGAATTTATAGCTAAATCAAGTAACATCACCTGGGCTCTGAAACATCCTTAGTGAATTCCACACACGTGGAGAAAAGTGATTAAGTTTATGAGAAAAGTTTAATGAATGGAAAAGCAGATCACATTCAGAGTGCGTTTTGTAAATGGTTCTTTGGTTCAGGATCCAAAATGCTTGTTCATTTGAACACATCATCAAATGCTTCAGAGAACAGCAATAATATCAACATGAGATTGGAGGTAGCCCTGGGGAGGAAGAGTAATAACTGAAGGCTCTGGGACAAGCAGAGAAGCACGGCATCTGTGGGTTGAGAATGGTGCAGCAGAAGGCTGGCAATCAAACTGCCTAACCTTCTGCCCCATGAAACTCGTGTATCTGCCACTGTCAACAACCAGGCAGCTAGGAAGAGCTTCAGAGCTCCCATGAAGAAGGAATCACCGTAAGGCAGGAACATCTGGGAGAAGTTTGAAGGAGTTAAAACTGAAAACACTTAGGAGTCTAAGAGACACAGCCTTGTACAGTTTAAAAATTGAAAATGTGATTACCAAAACTGACTCAAATAGAAAATAAAGAGAGAATATTATACAAATGTGGCCATGTGGTTTCAAGAGAACATTTGAGAAAAAAATTCCAAATATCCACCAGGCCTGGAAGAATTTACATGGGGCATTGCCTGCACACCAACTTGGCCAGGAACAAGGTCTCCTGAGCTGGTGTGAATGGAGAGCAGAGGGCGAAAAGAAAAGCATTGAGCCTCTCATCCTGCAATGTGGAACAAGCTCTCCCTCCAGCATCCAGGTGCCTGAAGCTGCGGGGACACATGAGTTGAGCTTGACTTCTGCCCCCAGGAGACTCACACCAGACCTTCCCTGACAACACACCTGTCATTATAAATAACATGTCAATACATTTGAACATTTAGATGAAATTCACAAATTGCCAGGAAAATGAAAGTTACCAAAACTGTCTCAAGAAGAAATGAGAAATCTGAATAGTCCCATATCTAAAGAAGAAACTGAATCTATAGTTTAAAACATTCCCACATTTCATCGTGGCCAACACCGCTGCTGGCAAATTCCACCAAACATTCAGGAGAGAAATAATACACATTGACTCTAGCTTTTCCACAGAACAGGAAAAATGGGAAAACCTTTTTGATTCATTTTATGAGAATAGCTTAACTTTGCTACAAAAATCTTACAAGGTCATTACAGGAAAGGAAATTTACAAGCCTCTTTTTTTCTGGAACTAAACTCATGTATTCGTAAAAAAAATTAACCTTCCAAATCCAGCTACATATTTGAAGCAGGCCACAACATGACCAAATTTGCTTTAAGCATTGCCATTCAGTGTGCTACTTCCTGAAAAAGGAGAAATCATAATCTGGGTAACTGCGGTTAATATCTATTATATATATCATGTATAATCTACTATAAACAGAACTGGTCATGTTCTGTTTGTTGGCCTGGGTGGTGTTAACACATGTGTACACTTTTTGATAACTTATCAATCTTTACACTTGGGTTTGTGCTCTATTCTGATTGTATGTCATATTTCAACAAATATGTTTATTAAAAAGAGAAAATGAAAGCACAACAACGAATGAAAAACACAACAGTTATCCAATTGAGAAGTGCCCAGAGGACTAACCAGAAAGTTTGGGGAAAACAAACCGAAACAGACCTAACAAGTTAAAATGCAGAGTTATTTAGCGTCAATACAAACCGTAAATTTACCTTATTGAAGGTGAAATTGTAGAGATATACACATATGCATGTGAGTATTCTATCATGTATACATACACGTATATGATATACATAGGTACATGCATTATATATATGTATGAGCGTTTGTGGAGACACACGCACATGTTTCTCTCTATATATAGAACTTATAGGGGTATATATATGTGTGTGTGTGTATCTATACATATACATACGGCTGCTCTGGAGAGGGAGGGAGGGACAGATGTTTACTGACCACCTACAAGGTTTCTCAAACTTAATTTTTCCAACATTTGAAATGTCATTTTTTTAAACTTAATATATGTTTCAATAATACATTTGTATTTTAATGTGTTATACCAGTATAATCCCAGCATTTTTAATTTGTTCACTAATGGCAGAATTCTCCAGCTTGTATGCATTCTCTTGATGCTGTGATGTAATAGGCTGGGCGCTCACAGCCTCCCTTTTGTATTCCACAAACCTCAAGTTTGTGGTCTCTCTCTGGCCTGCGGATTTGGACCAAGTTTCTGCACGTGCTCACTAGCTGTCCTCCAAAATTCACTCTAACCACCACTGTTGGGAGCATACACAGGGAAGAAGCCCTAGGGTGGAGGCGTGTGTATGTGAGGCACGCAGAGCACTGGGGGTGCCTAAGGGCCTGCTGGGGAGATCCATGCGTGAGGCATAGCCCACAAGTCGTGGGAGACTTCTTGATGGAGTGCTCAGTGCAGTTACAGGATCCACATCCTTTAAAGCCCTCTAAGAGTACCTATCTGCCAATGCCCCCAAACTCTTCAGCCCATCCACACTCATATTTTTGTGCTCCAACAGAGGGCTGGGACTTCTCTTCTTGAAACCTGGACTTCCACAAAGGCCCTCTCCTGTGTGTCATGATCTAAGACAGTGTTTTCAGGGGTTTCCATGCAGCAGCTGAAAGGAGCTTGAGCTGGTTCACAGGCCACTGTAGGGTCCGGAGCTGGGACCGAGGTCTGTCTGCCTATTACCAGATGCATGGCTGGGTGAGACTCCCTCTGGGTCCCTTGGCATATGGTGCTGGATCCCACTTCTCCCACAAAGGCACTTTTGTCTATGGATGGATGCCAAAGCATTGTTAGTGCAGGAGTAGAAAAACAGGAGGTGTCTTCTTCCACCATGATGCTGATATCACTCTCCTTCTTTGAATTACAGAGATTCCAATTTGACTCAGTTTTTCAGGAGCCTGTTATTTGCCTACAATTCTCTACAACGTCAGACCCTCCCAGGCCCACTCTATGAAGGACATAGAAAGAATGTTCTCAGATCTACTTACAAGGGCCAGGCAAATAAAAGCCAACAAATTGGTTCTGGTCATTCTGCTGGGAACAGAGGGCAGTGGTAGTCTCATACATTCTGGTTTGGAAGAAGGCTTCTTGTTCTCTGTGGATGAATAAACAACAAGAAAAGAGAGCCTGTGGTAGGTAAATACATGCTTGATTCATCTGAAAAGCTCATCTCCTCCTCTTCAACTTGAAGGTTAGTGTAGGGAGAGAGCACGGGTTGTTTCCAATGTTCACCTTCTCCCTTAATATTCAGAACAGAGAATCAGTTTTATTTTGGGTGGCAATTCAACAAACTAAAAGATAAAATTCCTAAGCCCTCTTGCATATAAGAGTGACCAGACCAAATTCAGGCCAATGATGTGTGACAAGAAGTATGGAGTGGGGGTTTGTGGAGGCTGCACAGATGGAACTGACATAGATGGAAGGGCCAGCATTAGACACATGTGACACCAATCCACAGGTGTTGTAGGTATTATCTCATATACACCTGACGATGTTCCTAGAAAGCTGTTTTTAGCACCACCCCCATTGTGCAGGTTGGGAGACTGGGGAGATCTTGAGAGGCACAGTGGCTTTTCCAGGACACAGAACTGGTAGGATAAAAGAGGTGTGACTTCAGCTCTGTCTCCTCAAAGCTGGCCACTGGTTCCCCTCCCAAGGAGCTGTGGGGAGGGTGGTCATGGATATCTGTGTACAGTGATGGAGATGACATGGGCAAGGAGGGAGAGCAGCCAACAGTCTACCGGGGGCTTTGAGTGGGTCTGATTGAAGGAAGGGGCCAAGTAATAGAACCTTGAAGAAGTGACCTCACTTCCTTGGTGACAGCCCCCAACAGAACTTAGAACTCTGGTTACCAGGCACCCACACTGTAACCACAGCCTCCTGTCCAGTTCATTTGAGTGGAGACACTCGACACAGCAGGATGTTCTCGTGTTGTCCCGTGACTTTCCGAGGTTCTGGCCCCCGGAAAGCCAAGAATGAGAGCATGTTAAGTCGCTTTAGACATTGGCTCAGCCCTCACCTCGAATGCCTGTGGCCTTTTAGCAGGAGGAACCATCAGGTAACAGCGTAGCCCAGGGCAGCCCACTCTAGGTCAGGACACAACTGTGATCCCAAATGGACAGCCCCATACCCTTTGACCCTCATTGTGTGTGTGTGTGTGTATGTGGGAGGTGGAGTTAGAGAAGGTAGTATGAGGAGGAACCACCCTGAGCAGGAGCAGGTAGCTAAATGGTGGAGATCTGGTGGTGTGTCATGTTCATACTGAAGATCTTGGCTTCAGGAGAGGAAGGTGAGTGCTGGGGACCAAGCTCTTCTACCAACATGTGAATCCCAGGCCGTCGAGGTTTCATCACATTCCTTCCTTGATGGAGACTATGCAGATGCCCCTCTGTGTCTGAACTGTGGTGGGGTTTCCCTCTGTGGCGAAGTCTAGGCAGGCCCCTGATGCCTCCTGGCCTGACTTCTGGGCACTGTCGCTGCAGAGCTGCACCCAAGTGATGGTTGAGGAGCTGGTAGATGGTTTCCAGTTCACCATCTCCCTGGAGAGGACACAGGCGCACCAGCCCATCAATGAAGAGGGCCGGTCTGAGGTGAGTGTGGGTGCAGAGGGGTCTTCATACCCAGGACTCTGAGATGACCAAGGCACTACTAGAATGCAGACTCAAATCTGAGTCTCCCCTGGAACCCCCCAGGGTTTTCTCATTAGAGTGCTCCACAGTCCCACTCCCAAAGGAATCTGGACCTCCACTCCTTCCCACCAGCTACACAGGAGGGTAGAAAGTCACCTCAATCCTCCCGCTGGTTCACCATGATGTCATTGAGTGTATGTACCTCCTCCTCTCCCTCAGTGTGAGGATGAGTACACCGTGAATTTAAATGAGGCCTGCAGGATGCGGGCCCTCCAGACAGGCATGATGAAGAAGCTGACAGAGTCCATCACACCAGCTTTCCTGAGGAGGAACATCTCTAGCTTCACCACCTTCATGGTCAACTACTTGGCCTTAGACACATCCCACCAGGTCCTGGACCAGCTGTTTACTAGGTGAGTGGCCACTCCCTCCTCAGCACAGTGGTGACTCTGCCCCCTGCCAGCTGCGTGTCCTGGGAGTGTCAGCAAATCTCTCTGAGCCTCAGTTTGCTCCTCTGAAAAGTAGGGTGGGAGAGGATAAATTTCATGGGGATATTGTAGGAACTAATGGGATCAGCCATGGCGGGTGCTTACCTGGTGCCTGGCTCTGCAGAGAGGGCTGTGGACGTGCTGTGGTTGTTCATGGTGTTTATTTCTCTCTTCCCCGTGAAAAGTAGTCTGCCTCAGCCATCTCTGAGATGCGGCCTTTCTGAGTTTGGAAAAGCACATGGAAACCACCCTGTCAAGGAGTTGGAGATTCCATCCAGCTGGTCCTGGTCCTTTTCCTTGGGGTAGCCAGTCAAGGATCTCTGGGGCAGCAGAGAGGCCCTAGGCCCACTCAGGTGTCTGGGATGGTTCTGGGTGGACTACATTCAATAAACCATGTAGATTAAGCATCTACTGCATGCAGGACATTTGGAGACAGTAAACCCAGTGAATGAAGGAGACACAATGCGTGGCCTCAATTTCCGTCTGAGAGTCAGACATTGACATTAGACATCATTCGCAGGTCTTGTCATCCACCTTCCATCCCAAGGGATGCCCTCATAGCCTCCTTTACATCTGGAGGCATCTCCCCTTATTCCAGCCAGGAGGGCAGAGCGCAGGACCACCTAAAAAAGTGAGTGGTCTTTGGGTGCAGAAGGACGGCCTCCTGTCTCTAAAGAACAAGCTGTGGGGGGAGAGATGGAGGCTGTGGCTGAGGGGAGCCTGTCAGAAGCCGCATCTCACGCATCTTTTGATTCCCATGGGAAGGCAGAGGCCCGGTGGCTTCCACTCCAGGAGGACAGGAGTCAAAGAGCTATGGATGGGTGCCAGGACCCCTGGGAACCAGAGGGGTGGCTGGGCTGAGTTCTCCCCTAGAAACCCATTCCCACCACAGACCCATTTGAATCTGCCTCCCCTTCTCCACATCTACCTCTTCTGACCACCGCCTCCAGGCCCAGAACAGGAGGCGTGTGAGCAACCTGGTCACAAATCTGTCTCAGTGCTCAATCCAGTTGCACAAGTGCATGGAGAGCTGGGGTGGGCTGTGTCCCAGACCTTCAGGAGAAGAGTGTCAGTGGGAAGAGAGTCACAACAGACTCTGTGTCAACCTGCTGGATAAGCAGGCCTGCCACTGCCAGGACAGCCTCACAGGGGTCAGGGCTGCCCTGTGGCTCTCACCTGGATGGAGAGGGGCAGGCATAGGGCCCAGCCCCAAGCCAGGGTGCCTTGGGTGAGAAGTGTGGAGGGAAAGGCCAGGCCTCTGACTCTGTTGCCCAATTGCCTCCCCCAGTGCCATCTCTTCTCTGGTGGGAACCTGCCTGGACCCAGGGCAGGATTTCTGGGAGCCCCTGCACTATCCCTGCTTCAGCATGAAGCTGGCCTCTCTGCATCTCAGCTTGCCTGGCTCGGGGCTGCAGGGCCACGCCTACCTTCTCCAGGTCCAGCTGGAGCATCCACGGCCCATTGAGGCAGAGCTGGAAGGTGAGGCGACTGCAGTCTGGGATGACAATTTGCAGAGTGTTCAGAGGCTTGGTTCACTTCAAGGCAGTGGGGTCTTTCCTGGCTTTGACAGGCACAGGGGAAGTCAGCTACTTGAGTGAAACTGTTTCTTTCTCCTGCTGCAGTACCATCTCCAGAGTTGCCTCCAGCTCCAGAGCCAGAGCAAGGGCCAGCTCCACGGCTAGATCCAGCTCCAGCTCTAGTTCCACCACCTGTGCTAGAGCTGGAGCCAGTGTCACCTCCATCAGTCCCTCCAGGGCCAGAGACACCACCGACGTCAGCTCCAGCCCCAGTGCCAGCTCCTGAGCTGGAGCCAGCTGGACCATTGGCTCCAGGGAGAATCCTCCCTCCACCTGGAGAGATAACAGCAGAGCCAGATCCAGCCCTGGAGCCCACCTGCCCCTCGGACCTGAGCACCAAGAAGCTGCTGAGAGAGGAGAAGCCTGACTTCTTGGAGTTCCCTCCCCGGCTGGTGGCAGAGCAGTTGACACTGATGGATGTGGTGAGCAGCGGGGCTCTCAGGGCAGGTGGGGCCGGCCTTCCCCTGTGCCATCAGCTGCCCCAGACCTGCCATTTCCTGATCTAGAATCCCATGATCTCGGTCCAACCTCTTGCTTTCCCACTTACCCTCATGTGACCTGAGCAGCCTTCTTAACTCTCGAGCCTTTGCTGTCCTCATGTGGACAGGAGAGATGGACACTGAGAGCATCTGCCATGCAGAGTGGCTGTGCAGATGGATGAGGTGGAGCAGAGAGGAAGTTGGGCAGAGTCTGCTCTTTGCTGGGGGTGGGGAGCTCACTGAAGTGCTATCAGGTCCTCGGGTAGAATACTCATTTGCCCGAGAGGCCTCAAGAGCCTCAGCACTTATTAGGCACCTCATATGTCCATGACTACATGGCAGACAATCAAAGCCCGTGGTTGTTGCTGCCTTGGGGGAATGTGCATCTGAAAGAGGAGTCAGACCCCAGGATAATCAGAATGGTTGGAAGATTCCCCTTGAGATGGTCAAGCAGGAGCCGAGTTCTGGTGCTTGGAGGAAGTGAGACTGGGCTGGGAGCAAATGTCACTATCCTGCACCACAGTATCGGGTCCTGGGTCATCCTGTGCTGGGTGCTCTCAGGGGACACAGGCAACACCCAGGGACTCCCACAAGTCTCAGGCCACATTCTCAGCTTCCTGAGCTCCAGCTCTCACCACTGACCCGGCCTGGGACTGGGGGCTGTGGACACTGAGCTGGGATGTGGCAGGGTTGGGTAACACTCCCTGTCCTCCCCAGGAGCTGTTCATGAAATTGATGCCCCGCCACTTCCTGGACTCCATCTGGTCCCAGTGGGACAACAGGGCCAATGAGTTCCTGGCACCCACCATTCGTGCCACCATGACCCACTTTATCAGAGTGGTCAAATGTGTCATCACCACCTGCCTCGGGGACCCGACCATGACAGCCCAGGACAGGGCCAGGTTGGTGGAGCTCTGGATCCAGGTGGCCAAGGTAAGATGTGGGAGGCCCTCTGAGCCCCTCTCTGGAGTCGTGGGAACTGCCCCTTCTCCTTTTCCAGCTGTCAGGATTGAAGTTTGTGGTCTGAGCCTTTGCACAGTCCTTAGGCCCCTCCTGCCAGTGTCTCAATGACCTGACTCCTGGTCCCAGTGGTGGGATGCTCACTCCTTCCTGGGCTCCTTCCTTGGCTTGAGCTAAAATCCTCCTCCCTGGGAGTGTTCCTCATCAGGGTCTAGCTGTGCTCTTCTCAGGTTTCCAGAGCCTCTGTCTCATCCAGGACAGGGGACGTCCATGAGGTGACCAAAGCCAGAGGAAGCAGGGCTCCAGCTCCCCTCACAGCTCATTCCCTTCCCTTCCCCAGGAGTGCAAAGGCCTGAGGAACCTTTCATCACTCCATGCCATCCTCTGGGCCCTGCAGAGCCCCTCCATTCAGCGTTTAAAAAAGACGTGGGGACGGGTGTCCAGGTGCGTAGGCCTCTCTCCATGCGTCACCACCTGGGTGAACCAGACACCCCCCACAGGGCTGCCACTGCCCTTCAGTAAGCTGGGACATCCTGGGAGACAGTGAACCCTGGGGACAGGGTCTGACCTGGTTGGGAGGCTTGGAGTCTTTCTGGAAACTTAGGCCAGTGGTTCTGCTTTAGGAATCAGTTTCCCTAAGTGCCAGACCCTGGCTCGAACTAAATTGAACATTTTCAAGGGTTTGCTTTGCAGCAACAGAACTCTCTGTCCACCTGAAATCAAGACTGTTTAAAACAGATTTGTTCAGTAGATAAGAGAACGAAGGCCCCAGGTGACAACAGGAGAGCTCCCTCCCCAGTCCCAGAGACCTCAGGGCTCAGAGCACACATTGAAAACGCTCATCCAGGCTGTCTGGATAATTCTGGGTTTTCAAACAAAAGGGATTTACCCTTAAACCACCCCACAGTGTTTCTTTCCTTTTTTCCCTCCTCAGGAGGAACTGCCAAAAATTTAAAACCTTGTGCAAAACGGACCAGCGGGAGAGCAGGAAGCTGCTCATGGAGGTGCGTGGAGGCTGGAGATCTGGAAGGAGGGGAGGGGAGGGGGGAGGAGGGACCAGGCAGAGTGTGCTTTGGCTAGTTTTTCACTGAAAGTTTCTCTGAGACATAACGGTCTGTTTTGTCCAGATTGACAGGAAGCAGGTGGTGTGAGCTGCAAGGGCAGGTGGGGACTGTTTGGGGCAGGAGGCCTTGGTCACGGGATAGAGTGGTGTTTTTTGGACTGTTCCAGGAGGTGAGGAGCTGGCAGAATGAGCAGGTCTCTAGCTTCCATGCGGGCCCATCAGCTGGCCCTCATCTTCCTCCAGGCTGGCGGGTGGATGGAGTGGGTGGGGGTTCCTTTCCTCCTAAAGCAGCCCGGTCTGTCCTCAGGAAGCCAGGTCCCTGCTGCTCCTTCTATCTGCACTGCACCTCTCAGGGAAGGGCACTCTGCCTGCCCCAGGGACGGGCACTGTGTGGTCACACAGGCCAGGTGGACACAGGGGCTGCCCAGCCTTGGAACGAATGGTGGATCTGGCACAGAACTGTGTGCTCTCTGGGACTCTGCACTCTATCCCGATAGTGGTTACTGCTGAAAACTCAGTGAGAGTCTCCCCAGGTGACTTGTTGATAAGGATACACCCCAGATGGCAATGAGAATTATCGGGGAACCTACAGATTCTTAATGGACCTTCCTGGCAGGACATTAGAAGGTTCCAAGTAAAAAAGGATGCAAATGTCACCATCACCCAACGCCCTGGTCACCCCCTACACTGTCACTCAGATGTGGCACAAGGGGGTCCCCTTCCTGAGTGAATGAAGGAGGAGTTCTGTGCAGGGACCATCCTGAGGGGATCCTAGGGAGCTGAGGCCTTTGGCATGGCCTCAGGTCCAGCTGGAGTCAGAAAACCCCAGGGGTTGGGACAGGCAGAAGCCAGTTGGATATGCCCCCTGAGACACCTTGTGCCTCCCGATCCATGGCTCAGGCTGACTGAGGGCCTCAACACACCCCGAGAGTCCAGAGGACAGGGCCTTGGTCAGAGGTGTGTCTGGAGGAGGAGTGAAGGCCGGGGGCCAGGGCCTCTGGCTGGGAGGGGGAGTGGTCTCTCCTCTGTGGCCCCTGAGCAAGTCACCACCCCTCTGTGGGCCTCGGTCTCCTCATCTGGGAAATGGAGGGAGATGATCTGTGGTGCAGGCCTCACAGGGGTGATGAGGTACAAGGGGGAGAGGAATGTGCAGCGGCTTTGTGCTCCTCCTCCTCGAGGGGGGAGGGGAGAGCACTGGTGACAGTCAGATGACACAGTCCTCAGGGGACCCTGGGAGGCATGGGAGTCCTCCTCACACTTTCTTGAGGAGGAGAGAGGCTTAGGGGCCTAGGCAGGCCTGAGGGCACAGAGGAGGGAGTGTTGGAGCTGGGAGTGATCTAGAATCAGATCACTCTGGAATGGGAGCCGCCATAGACATCAGATGTCCAGGGTCCAGGATCAGGGGCCTGGGAGACACGGGGAAGGTAGCATGGCCTCCCTGAGCCTGTCCTTGACCCTGCAGGAGGTGAACTCTGTGTGGGCCACCCAAGAGATGGACCCCCAGGGAGCCCAGGAGAGGCAGCAGCAGCAGGTGAGGGGGCCTGAGGGGGAGGGTCCAGGTGTCAGAGGAGGGGGTCTCACCCCTCACGGCTGGAGGCCTCCCCAAGAGAGGGGTCCCTCCTCCTCCAGCCCAGCTCCTGGAGCCCCAGAGCCTGAAATGCCTGCCCTGGAAGTGACCAGGAGGAGGCCTGGAATGGCTGGGCGCAAGATGGATTTGCGGGGGGAGTGGCAGGGACCGCACACCCTGGGATTTGCCAAAAGCCGCCCCTGGTAGCTGACGGGGGACGTTGGGTGGTCCTGGAGGGTGCAACAGGGGGGAGGCTGCTGAGGGTCCTAGGCTGCTCTCTGTGGGAGTCTGCGGTGGGCAGGAGGCTGGGGTGAAGGGATTTGGGGGAGGGTCCATGGGGGCACCTGAGAGCTGGGACTCATCCCCACTCCCACCCTGATTTCACAGGGTGTCGTCCCCTTCCTGGGCACGTTCCTCAATCACCTGAAACTGCTGGACATTGGGATGGAGGATGATCTACAAGTGAGTGAGCCTGGAGGTGGGGCCAGGGAGCAGGATCCTGTGGTTTGGGAGGCGAGAGCCTTGCACTGGGCCCTGAGCTCTCTGTACCTGGCAAACCTCCTCTCATGAGAGCACCATGGCCACCCCTGGGAGCTAGGGAGTCAGAGTCAGGCCCGTCTTAGTGATGCGTGAATGGAGGCTCCGCGTAAGCCCCCTACCAGGCTCTCAGGACTAGTGAAGCTCATAGCTGCCTGCCTGCAAAGCTGCAGGAGGCTGTGTCTGAGCTGGATTCAGCCTCCCCCTTGGGCCCTGCCCCTGGGGGAGTGCCATCAGCCCCTGCAAGTGAGGAAGCACATCTGTGGTCCAGCTGTCCCTTTTTGCCTGAGGCCTCAGTCTTCCCGTCTGTCATCAGAAATGGGTGGGCTGCAAGGTCTCTGGCTTCAGCTCCCCTGTCCCTCCTGCTCTGGAGCCCAGAGCCTGGCCCAGTGTCAAGTTCTCTTTGTGGAAGGTCTGCCCTCTGCTGGGCCCTGACATTCCTGCAGCCTGAGAAGGGGTGGGATGGGGGCTGGTTATGGGCTTAGGGGGCCGTTACTGATGGACATTGGCTGTCTCCCTTCCAGGGAAATCTGGTCAACTTCCAGAAATGGCGTGAGGTCAGCAGCTGTGGGGAGGGTGGGGAAGTGGAAATCACAGACCTCCCGTGGCAAGATGTCACGTGTCCTCATCCCTCGGGTCTTATATTTGTTGGGACAGTTAGATGCTACAAAGCTGGGAATCCCATCACGTTGGCGGGTGCGGGAGGGGCTGGCATCAAGGACACCTTCCTGGATGAGGAACTAATTCAAGCCAACTGTGAGGACAGGCAAGTCCTGAATGGAGTGGGAAGGAAGGAGGGTTCCCGAGTGAGCACAGACCCCAGACCAGATCCTCACTCCGCACAAGTCCCTGGCAGGGTTCCCCACCCGGGACCTGTCTGCATCCTGTCCTTCCTCCCAGAAATACAAAGTCATTAGGAAGATCCAGCTGCTCCAGCAGGCTGCAAGTGAATATGACCTGAATCCCGAGGAGCGATTTGGGGCCTGGTTCCAGGCGATGGAGCCCCTCAGTGTTGATGAGAGGTGAGGGGCACAGGAGTTGGGTGAGGGCAGGCCAGACTCTCTCGGCCGGCCGGCTGCAGAGCGTGGGGCCTGGCTCCCTGATCAGCCCCAGACCTCATTGCGTGGTGACCCATGGGGCACCGGGACTCAGCTGCTGGCAGGCTCTGGGAGGGACACCTGAGGTGCGGCTCCTGGTAGCTCACAGGCCACTCTGTCCTGTAGCTACTGCCTCTCCTGCCGGCTGGAGCCCACACACCAGAAGACGAGCAAAATGCGGCTCTTCAGGAGAAAGAGGAACCGGACATCCTCCAGTTCAGGGCCGAGTGAGTGTCAGGAGCAGCAGCGACTGAATCCAGGGGCTCAGTACAGCTTCGGGCTAAGCATGGGCCTGGATCCCAGCTCCAGTGCTGGCCAGGCCTGGGACAGGCCGCTCCCCTCTCCTCTCTGGGACTCGGTTGCCTCCTCTTAAATGAGTGATGCTAAATGATGCCTCCCCCATCAGGGACAAACGAGGTGCTGTTGATGGACTGAGCACTCGGCACAGGGTTTGGATAAGAGTGTTGTGGGGCAGGGAGGTGTGCCGTGAATCTCAGGAAGGTTCCCCAAAATAGTCTGTTTCTTCTCTTCAGCCACCGTGCCCTTGGCAAGGAGCCATAACCCTCTGGAGACCACAAGTGCAGCTCCTCCTGAGCAGCAGGGCCACTGGGACCCTCGGGGTGCACCGGGTCAGCTCTTCCCCCCCCACCCCAAGTGAAGGAGGACATCTGAAGACTTTCCCTGGTTTCCCCTAAAGCCCCAGGCGGAGGGCACGACCCCCCTCCAAATCCCTGACATCTGCACCCCAGGGACTGTTTATCCATTGAGGAGGAGCATTAGTATATGTTTAAGAGTAAATATCAGATTTGAATGTTGCAGTAAGTTCTGTTTCTGTCACAGCCTGGGTGTTGTGATGTGGTTCTTTCACTGCTTATGCTCATGTAAATGAGACACAGAATCTCACATTCCGCCTTGAATTAAGAACTCATGTATGGTCAGAGCTTATGGTATGTGGGAGAAGGGAGGACGGCCAGTCCCCTCCCTGGCTACTGAATGACACCCTCAAGTCCCCCTTCCTCAGAGGACAGGTGCATTTCAGTGTGGTTCACCTGGGCCAGGAGCAGAGACAGCCCCTCAGATCTCCCTGGATGTAGAGGTTGGAGGGACTTTCCCAGGCAGAGCAACAACCACTGAAATGTAGATGTCTTTCAAATACCACTTGCCAGGACCATGTCCTTCCCCAGGGCAGCGGCTGTCTTTCTACAGCTTTCCAGGAAGAAGGATGTTTTCTGCTTCTCCCATTGAGGTTTCTTTTGACCAACTATTGGAAGTTACCGTTTTCTAATCAGTCTCTAGATTTGCATCAACACTAAATGAGGAAAAAATGTAAAAAGATAAAAGTTTGCATGTGGAAAAGACAAGGCCAGAGGAAGACCATGTGCTGATGGACTAAGGGCCGACAGGACATCCCCATCAGGCCGCCTCTAGGGCTCCCTGTTCACCATTCGCCTAGATTGGAATCCTCCTGGGATCCTGGCTCATGCCATGGAAGTCCTTTTCCCACTTGTTTCATATCCAGAGGAAAAGATTCATGAGGCAGCTTTTAAACCTACAACAGGACTTTCTTCCATAAACCTCGCCACTCCCTGTGAACTAGGATTTCCAGCATCCCCGCATTTCCTTATATGATTCTTTTTGGGCAGAAATTCCGTAGAAGGCCCCCAGCCTCTCTGTCAGGTACATCGTGGCCATTCCTCCCTGGCTGGGCCTGATGGATCGGGGTGACCTCTGGTTTGCCAAGATAATAGACCTTAATCCTGGCCACTGAATGACCCACACTGTCCATTGCTGCCTAGGGTGACATCTGGGACCTTGGTGTTCTGAGGTCCATGGTCTCAGACAGTCACTAGTTTACACACTCAGTCGTGTTGTTACTGACTTGTCCCAAAGGGGCAGCTGGGCCTGAGCGCATAGAGCACGTAGCGCCTGGGATGACTGTGTTCTTTTCCCCAGTCTGTGCTGTGGTTATGTGGATGTGTGTTACAGGGATGTGAAACTTGCCTGTTGGGAGTTTTGAAAGATGAGGCACGAGAGGGGCAGGTATAGGAGTGGGTCCAGCAGGGGAATGCAACCCATCTTAGACAACACAGACACAACAGACACAAACTTACCAATTAAAATACTGAAACGCTTCCCACATGGGTGGTAAACAGACACTACTCTGAGCTCACACCCAGAATCCACCCTACGACTAGGAGCTAAAGGGTTACCACCCGGCATTTTGAACATCATGCCCTGGAAACACCCTGTAAGACAAGGGCCATTGTCTTGAATTCCTTGGTACTTCTTCCCCCTCCTTTCTGAAGGCTGCAAGTGTCACCCAGGGACGCCTTTTCAGTTCAGCCAGATGCAGAGTAGAAATCCTGGTTCCCACAGCACAGGCCCTTCCTGCCAGGGCACTGCCATCCAGGAAAGAAAGAATTCACAGCTCGGTGTAGACATGTAAACACACACAGGCATATCCCACCCAAACATCAAGATGCATGAACTAGTAAGAGAGTAAAAGCCACTTCAGAAACACATCAAGCAATTGCAAAAAAAGGGTTTTTTAAAGATCCTGACTCCAATAAAATGCAAAACCAGGAAATCATCTTGAGAAAACTGGGGGACTTTGGATACTGACCAGATAGTTGATTATAGGAATGACACTTTTATTTTTGTGTGTGATAACATTAGTGTGTTTGTGTTCAAAAAATCCCTCATCTGTAAGAGAAACTGAAAATATTTATAGCTGAAATGATGTGCTCTCAGTCATCTCAGCTGGTTAACTCTAGCGGGGTGGGTGTGAGGATAAACGAAGCCAGATGGTATACGAGTTGATAATTTTTGAAGCAAGTGACAGGTTCACAGAGGTTGATTTTCCTCTACTCTGAGATTTAGAGATTTTTGAAAACTTTCAGAACACAATTTTGATACAAATAGTATACTCGGTGTTCACATTACAATGTTACAAATTAAAACATTGATTGAAAATATAAAGGAATGCTTCTCCTTCCTGACCTAAGGAAGCTCTCTCTCAGTCTCGTTCTGTGAATGACCTGATGATGCCACCAACTGTTCACTTACCACATGTTTGTGGAGTAATTCCTATGTGCTCTGTGCTGTGTGCAAGGCGAACACATTTCCACGACTCTGGATCTAGTGTGGGAAGGAAGGCAATGAGTCTGCTGCCAAGGTTCTCTACGGGGAAAATAATGCCCCCAGGGGGTATGCTCATTTTTAAGATTCCAAAATCAAAGCTACACAGGTTTGCCAGGTAACAAACAAGAGATACTTAATTCATGATACAGAAATGACCTATGTCTGAATTAACATGTGACAAAGAAGAGAAAGATTGATGGATTTTATGTTAAAATTAGATGCAAAATCATAGTTCTGGCCCCTGGCCTAGTGGTTAAGTTTGGCAAGCTCTGCTTTGGCAGCCCACGTTCTGTTCACAGGTGTGGACCTACAACACTCAGCAGCTATGCTGTGGCGGTGACCCACATACTAAGTAGAGGAAGATTGGCAACAAATGTTAGCTCAGGGTGAATCTCCCTCAGCTAAAAAAAAAAAAAATTACATGCAAAATCAGAATAATTTATGGAATCAGATTTAATATATATTAAAAGATAAATCTCATTCAAGTAGGTATCATCTCTTCATTGAGTTAACACTCAATGAAAAAACAGATATAAGTTCAAAACACTAATTCCTCAGCATCGATTATCCTATCAATTTTAATATAAAAAGGAAGAAAAATCATGGTAAATAAAAATTGATGTTATCATGAAAGGTAAAGATCACGACGGACGTTACAAAGAGATGCTGTGAGAGTCAAGCCTGTCTCATGGGGAATTTCTCAACCACATCACTCTCTTTTTCTTCAGCACCCATGTTGCTTTTCTCACTGTGTTTTCAGGATGCCTTTCTTGGCTCCTTGCTCTCTCTGCCTCCCGGGCAATCTCGTCTGTCCTCGAGGCCACAGTCACTCCCTCCCATGCTTTTCTTCACTTTCTGTGTCTGTCTCCTGATATCTCCAAAAGATGCTCGTTGCCTGCAGAGGGGCTATGAGAGACCCAGACCCAAACCAGGACTCATCTCTGCCCAATATGGACACTGGCCAGGGGTGGGCTCAGGGCTGGTGTGCAGACCCCTCAGCTTCAGCCACGGCCCAGGGATTCACCTGGACCCCCCAGTGCAACTGTTTTTAAGGTATTTGTGAATCCAAAGGACTTAAGAGTTCTCCTTCACTGCTGCAGGCCTGGAGTCCCTGCAGTCTCCTGTATCCACAGACTTGCTGGGGATTCTCCAAGGTCTCCTCCCATTGACTGCACATGACCTCACTGCCAGGATGGGAAGCGATTCTAGTAACTGACCTCTGGAATATACAGCTGCTCAGCCTTCAGACTGTATAGAACTTCAGTTTTCTACTTGGTTTTAGTTTCATGGTCTCATTGTTTCTACTATGAAGTTAGGACATATTTTTTGAGCTTTCTCTTTAAAAACAGAATAAAATGCAAAATTGGAACAAAGAGGAGGATGAAGACTACCATCCATGGAGAATGTTCGCAGCTCATTTGGATATTGCACCCTCTTTCTCTCCCTGGAGAAATGTGTCTCAAATCATACTGTCCATTACAATCATTGCAGAGTTTTTATAACTCAGATTGCTGGAACTCAACCCAAGTAGGTCTGGGGAGGCAACGGAGAATTTTCATTTCTAAGACGTTCCCAGCTGATGTTGATGCTGCTGATATAGGCATCAGACGTTGAGAACGGGATTCTGGGACACTATCAAGCTGATGTGTCACTATCAGTGCAAATCCAGACCAACTTGCCTCCTCCGTCTTGCTTAAGGATGTTATTCTCTTCCCTTCTCTATCATTGACAACTATACACATGCTGGTACCCTGTAACCTACGTTATTGGGACACAGAGATCCAAGGACTCCATAACTCCTTTGAGTGTCCCATCTCTAATGAAATCACGCACTCTTCCACCCTTAGATACTCACTTCCACACCCAGAGCCTGTTTTCACCCAAAATTCTCCTGCTTGGAAATCAGTAACTCAGAAACACCACATTCCCACCACAAATTTCCACATTTCTAGTTTTTACACAAAGAACTCTACTGTATACAACCATTCTTTAAGAAAATAGATTACTCCAGTTAGAGTATCTTAACAAGGCTCTCTTCCTTCTCTCTTCCTACTCCTCTCTATTAATCTTGGATTCTGTGGTCCATCATTTCAATAACCCACTGACAACGCTCCCTAATTCTTTACTCTCATCATATCTGCCCTGCAAGCCTCTGACTTTGGATGATTCCAAATTCCTGCCATGCCATGTTGACACCTGCACTGAGGATCACCGCTGAAGAGAGAGCACACGAGGAGCCTGGGGGTCCCAACAGAGAATCAACAGCAACCAATGGGCCTCCATGCATTCTCTAACGCTTCCTGAATGCTCTGTTAATTTCTTTCCATTTCTTGAGTTCCATAAAACTATTTTCTCTTGACCTACTTCATATCTCACAGACAAATTGTTAACCACCACACAAGAACTATTTCACACTCTAGTCATCAGATCTAGAAATTTTCCGCATAAGCAATTCATTTATCACACCATTTCTGTTGTTTTATACAGATATATTTCTTTCTTAGCTAAAACCATTCTGATTTTCATCTCATCTTTCCATTTCAATGACCTCATGCTTTCAATATTCACAGTACTTTCAATCACCTCCCTACTGGGATCATGCCTCATGTTTCAAATATGCACAAATCTCTACCATCTACAAACCAATCCCTCATCCATTGTTCCTAATGCCCCTCACCCTCGATGTCCTCCCTCTCCTCCTCCTGCCAGGGACTCATTGTGAAAAGTTCACTTACATCCCAATGCCTCTGTTTCCACACTGGCAACCGATCCCATGTCCCCCTTCTGTGGATGCTTCTCTTGCTTAGCTCACAGGTCACGGCTCTTACTATTCCAATGTGGCCTTTTCATTATTTGTCTGCCATGTCCTGCAGTAGCATGTGACTTTGTGGCCTTCAAGTTCCTTTAGAAAGCTCATTTGTCCTTGGGATCCACCAGTGCTACACTGTCCTTCTCCTGCTCCAAACTTCCTGAGTCACTTGTTGGCTTCTCTTTATAACCAACCCACAATGCCTGATGCTTCCCAGAAGTCAGCCCTGCTCTGACATCTGCTGTCCACCTGCACCCTCCTACTAGGCAATCATATCCATTTCACTGGCTTCAAATACCACTAATGAGCTAAAAATGTTCAAAGAATCAGCACAGATCTGACTCTGCCCCCCAGACCCAAATATGTACCTGCCCACTCAGCCCATCAGTGATGACTCGACTCACAGTGTCCAGGTTCCAAATTGAAAAAAACACTTTCCCAAATAATTCACTTCTCTCTCAGTGTTCCCAAATTCACCTGTTTGTGCTAATATCCTGTCTGTCCCTGAGTGTCATTCTGGACACTCTGCCACCCCACATTCATATCAATGACCCATCCATCCACCCTCCTGAATCCTCCTACAGATTCTTCACTTTTGAATCATTTCTAATCACCTTTCAGAAATGACACAAAATACCATTCCCACACAGTGACCTCTCCTGCTCTAGCAACCTAAATTACAAAACTCCATTTTTCCTCTTTGTTGATATTTTGTTCTACTTTACTTATATGTGCATCATCTCTTTCTTTCAATATTCAGTTCTCACTAAATGGGATACTCCATATAGACATGACTAATGTAGATTTTCTAGATGTTTCCCTCAACAGTGTTCTCATATGGCTTGGCACACAAAAAGAGCTCGTATATTATATCTGTCTATCTATCTATCTACCTACCTACCTACCTATCTAATTCAAATACTAAAAGTTCACTTCCTGAAATATTTTAAACCCATCCACTTAACTACATTTATGCAAAGATATCAAGTTTTTCTGGTATACTGCAATAAATTGGCAATTACAGCTTAAGATTTCCAAATCCTCTCTCCCTGTAATCAGCCTACGAGATTCTACTTACAGTGATCTGTTTAAAATGTAAAACTGATCAGTTCACCTTACCTTTTAAATCCTCAATTTCTGTCTTCAGCAGATATTTTTCCTGTTGTCCTATCATAATTATTAATACTACCCTTTTCATTCCTCAATATGTTCCAGTTTGGAGAGAAAACTATTTGGTCATTCTATTTATAGAGCACCTACTACATGCAAAACTCTGGTGTAAAACCTGTGATCTACAAAAAAGCTAAACAGACTCACCGCCCCTGTTTGACCTAGTCTTAACACGAGGAAAGACATAATAAACTGCAAAGAATTTATAACATGCCATGTGGAAATAACCACTGTGATGACCTATAGGGCAGAGAGAGAGAGTTTGAGCTTGAGTACATTTCTAAAGTTAGCTGTGTTTGTGTGTGTGTGTGTGCGCGCGTGCATGTGCTGATCCATGCTGCCAGGATAGGATGAGTTGCTTTCTCCTGTGGGGTGGGGGAGCCTCCTTTGCTTTGCGAAAGTTCCTCTCTGTGCACCTACTATGGACTTTGTCATCCACGTGTATTAGTCACGGTTGTCTAGAGAAATAGAAATAGAATATATATATAAACATAGAGATGTGGAGATGTATTACAGGAATTGGTTCAAGAGGTTATGGAGGCAGAGAAGTCCCACAATCTGCCATCTGCAAGCTGGAGAACCAGAAAAGCTGGTGGTATAACTCAGCTGAAGTCTGAAGGCCTGAGAACCAGCACCTCTAATGTCCAAGGGCAGGAAACAATGGGTGTCCCAGGTCAGGAGGAGAGAGTGGACTCACCCTTTCTTTTCCTTTGTGTTTAAACTAATTCTTGCTCATATAACAGTATTTTTGATGTTTCATATAGGAATTACAGCTTCCTTTCACATTACTCAACTTATTTACCAGTTGTAAACTTTATAAGTTATGTCCCACTCAAATAATAGATTTTCTCTTCTTCTCTAATATTATTTACCTCTTATTCTTTTGATTCTCATTTTTTCATGACTGCGCTCTCCAGTGCCACACCGAATCACAATAATGTTTGCCAGGAGCATTTTCCTCTTCTTAAGTGTAGCGTAAACATCAGATAAATTCCTTGTCAGGGCAGAGCAGGCATCTAAGAGAGAGAAAGTAAAAACGTGCAGGGGAATCACTTCTACCTAGAAATCAACAGACTTGCTTCTCTTGGCTGTTTGGAGCTGGAGATGCTATGACAATGTGGCCAGCTGAGAATCAGAGGATCTCTCTCTAGTCCCAGGAATTAGTCCTGGTCAAATCTCTTAACATCTTTAGACCTCATTTTCTTCACCTGTAACATGAAGAGTTGGATGAGTCTTTTTGAGGTCTGAAATCCAGTCATTCCAAGATACCCTTCACCCAGATACACTTAACAAAGATCAGAGAGAATTTTTAGTTGTCTTCTTCTGCATCAACATTATTATCCATATCACCACTTAAAGACATATCAAATGTCTACTTTTGCATGACACTGATAAAACAGGTTCCATACCAAATTGCTGTTCATTGGGATAATAAACCTATAGTTAATTGTTTAGAGGTAAGTATAGAGATGGGCCCTGCTGGAACCAGCAATCAATGGGCCAAAAAGTCTTGCTTTATTTTACAGCAAGGCTGTGGAAACATTCCCTAATACACCAGAATTCTTCTGTACTTCGAAAGTATGAAATAAATGGGAGCCTTGAATCCATGGTTACGAGTTAATGAGGACATGATTTTTAAAATTATACTAATGATGCCATTTGCCTAGTATGGGGCTGTTCTCTGGTGAGTCAAGAGCAGATGTATTCAAGGCCACTTTCATTCCTTTAATAAATATTTACTCAGTCCCTACCATTTGCTGCAAGATAGCAGTGATCTACCCTAAGAGCATTTATATTCTAGTAGGGTGACACAGACCATAAACAAAAAGAGAATCTTGAGGTGATCAATAAAGTTACATATACGTCAAACATTTTTCATTCTGGACTATTTTTCACCCTTTCCCTTCTTTTACTCTTTCCCAGAACTCTAAGTATGGACTTGAAAACCCAGAAAGCATGGGTCCCATGTTTCTTCTCGCAACACCCCTGTTTCAAAGACATAGTGTTTATCATCTGAGAGTATGTCTCTTTAAGACTAAGTTCCTATGAATCAGCATTATTTCATCGCTTTCTTGAGAAGACGGATGATATTATGAAGGGAAAACAAAATATCATATGGGATTTATACTCGAAATGATGTTTCCACTCTAATTGTGTTATTTAATGTGGTGTGATTTGGGGCAAGTCAGTTACTCCTTCAGAGTCAGTGGTAATAATACCCTGAAAAGCATTCTCTAGAGATTAAATGAAACAAAGTATGAGAAACTGCTTTGTAAATTGCAAAGCAATCTATTTCAGCTTATTTTTTCTAATAATATTTTCATTTATCCGATCCTTTTTGACTCTACACAACCTGCCTAGACTGAGTTTTATCATTTATTCAACAATAATAATGGGTCAAAATGGTTGAATATTAGAAATTTCATATTGTTCAACTTAATTAACAGGCCATCACAATATTTAATTTGGTTATATTTACAGTTAAATTTTTCATGTTGCCTTACCATGTGCCAGGCACATTCTAGGCATCTGACACGTATTCACTCATTTAATCCTCACAACAATGCTATGGAGACAATACTATTAACCTCTATTGTATGGATGAGGAATATTAGAGGTTATATAATTGTCCAAGGTCACACAGCTGGTACCCAGGAAGTCTACCTCCAAAATCTCTTTTAGGGATCCATTAGAGGTCGTGGCGCTTACATTGTGAAAGGATCACCCTGGTTTCTGGTTGGTGAATGGACCAGAGGGGGCTAAGCAAGAAAGCACATGACTACTGAAATGATCCAGGCAAGCAATTCTGAATACAGGATTTCTTTCCTTTTTAAGGCTGAATAATATTCCATTGTATAGATGCCCCAGATTTTCTTAATCTTTTCACCCACAGATGCACAATTAGGTAGTTTCCATCTCTTGGCTATTCTGAATAATATTGCAGCGCCTTTGTCAAACGTTTTCCTGGCACTTAATGAGTTTGAAAATTTTCTTCTTATACACATTAGTTACTGTAATGAACTACCTTTCTAAATGTCTAAAGTTTAAATATTTGTCATTCTACAGAAATACCTTGCCTAATCATGTTTTGTGTTGTTATCAGTTCATGAATGATCTAAGATTTTTGTACAAAAACTTGTTATAATGGCTTTTTTTGCATGTATTCAGGAACCTTGCATAATATGGGTATTCCCTGATTCTTGATTTTTAGTAGAGTTTTCTAGTAAGCCTTTAGGATAGGAAATATCTTCCTAGATGTGAGGCAGAGAGGAGAAAAATAATAAAGTGATTGTTCTATTTAATTATATCAAAAGGAAACTGTCGTTTTGCTAAATTGTTTTTACACGCCCTTTGCTTATTTGTAAGAATGGCATATATCGTTTTATTAATGAAAAGAAAATTCAATAAACAATTTTAACATAAAACAATATCTATTGAGAACTTATATGAAAATTTTAGCAATATGCTGTCACCAATTTCCTCATCTGCAAAATGGAGATAGATAATACCATCTTCCTATGGGTTGCTGTGAAAATACTCAAGAGTAATATATGTAAAATGCTTATCACCATGTCGGTTGGAAAGTGATGCCCCATTCATTTTTCCACCGGGATGATGAGAGCTTTTTTTTTGGCTTGAAGTCTGTAGTTTTCAAAATATGTTCTACTGTTGTAAAGTGAATCCTTGTAACAAATTATTTGTAGAGTTACAGGATCCCTTTGGAATACAAATTCAGGCTCCCGTGTGTGTGCGTGTGTGTGTGTCTATACGCACATCTCTCAAATAATACTTCAAGCCTTATAATGAAAAGCTACCTTCCCCACTCTTGACTCTGGTTCCAAAAACAACTTTTTAAATTTTCTGGTTGAAAATCTGTATTTCTATATTAGCTACTCATACACTTTTTCATTTTTCATCTTTTGACTATTTATAGTTTCTTTCTTCTCTGAAAAAATCAGCATGAAGAGTTCTTACATACATTAAAAACATAATTCCCCTTGCCCAATATAACTATTTAATGAATTAGGATAAATCAAAATTCAATGTCTACTGTTTTATGACATAAGTGTTTACCATTTTATAGCATACGAATCTTATCCAGAGATGTGCTACATCAGATATTATGAACACATTTTCTTTCTCACTTTTTCCTTTGACCTTTTAAATGGTAAAATTCCCTTATTTCTTTCTTGTCTTCCTATGGATTCATCACTAGTTCATCTCCTTCCACCAGAAATTTAAATCTCTTTTCAGTAACTTCTGACACATGAGACAATTCATGGGCTTCAGGTTTTGCTTGGGGACCTCACTCTTGGGCTTGAACATATACACAGGCCCACATATACACAGTATGTCTGGAAGGATAGAGGAGAAAAGGATGTTTATCTCTGTGCAAAAGGACTGGGAGACAGTGATAGAGTGAGAATATTTTACTGACTTTGCACCACTCTTTGAAGTTTTCCTATACGTGCATCTACGACGTAGTGGCCTCCCTCCCCCCAGATTTTTAAATTAAAATTAAAATAGCATTATATCCTTATCTACTGTCTTGGGACAGTAAGTTGTAGAGAAATGTGAATATATGACCCAATTTTTTAATGAAATTAAGAAGAGCAAACACGCACAAAAAATTTATAATTCTAAATATGGGCACATCATTCTATGAGGCTGTATAAACGTGAGGAAAGGAATGAAGAAAAGGTGTTCAACATCCAGCTACCTGTACAGTCTAGGGGTCCACGTAAAGCCCCGCCTCCAGCCCCGCCCCTGGAGCTGATTTCCTCCCACTGTGAAGTCGGCCAGACTTATTCCAGCCCCACCCCCGCCTCTTCCCGCCCCTGGAACTGGTCTCTGCACAGCACTCGGGCCTGGCTCCGCCCACAGCCTGGTCCCCGCCCCTTGCCCCGCCGCCCTTTGTCCCCGCCCACAGCCCCGCCTCTAGAGCTGGTTTCCACCCACAGCCCCGCCCCTAGGCCTGGTCCCTGTCCCTGGTGCTGACCCAGCCCGCGGCCCGGCCTCACATTAACTCTAGAAACTAGACACCTCCCCCGAGGCTGGGGTGCGCGGCCCCGCCCTGCCCCGCCCCCTGCCCCGCCCCCCACGCCGCCTCAACCCAGAGCCCCCAAACGTCCGTCCTCCCCGAACCTGCGTCCTCCCCGAACGCCCGCCCGAGACCGGAAGCGGAAGCGCGGGCGGCGCCGTGGATGGAGCGGGAGTTCTGCGCGGTGTGTCCAGTCTTCTCGGCGCGGACCGCATTCCCGTGGACGTTCGGCCGAAGGGGCGAGGCGCAGTGAGTGGCGGGCGGTCCCGTCTCCGGTCGCGGTCGAGGGAGGGGCCTGGGCCGCGGGCAGCCCCGTCAGGGCCCGGCGTCCCTCCGTCCCCCCGGAGCCCCGTTTCCCCGGGCTGTTCGTCAGGGCGCCCGAGGCTGCTGTTCCTCCCGGCTCCGGACGCCGCCGGCCCCTCCTCAGAGTCCCCGTCACCGTCCTCCGTGTGATTTTGTCCCCAGGGGGCTTATCCGCGTCTGGAGGCGGTGTTTGGGTTGTTACTAATGGGGGCGCTCCTGGCCTCTAGAGGGGGAGGCAGGGATGCTGCTCAGCATCCTCCGGGGCCCAGGACGGCCTGACAGAGAATCATCCGGCCCCAGATGTCAATGGTGCCGAGGGTGGGAAACCTGCTCCAGGGCCTGAAAATCTCCCGAGCCCTGAATGAAGTGTGGGAAATGTTTATAAGTCAGCGAGTCACTTACAGGGTCCCTAAATGACAAACTTGTTTAAAGGGTCTGGGGTCACCAAAAAGTCTCTGTCCAGCCAAGTGAGTTGAGCGACACAAGTGCACACAGCACGAAGCTGCTTCCTCCCATCTTGGGGAGCAGGTGACTGGATAGGAATCGGGAAAATCCAGTCTCAGCCAACAGTTACAGTTAAATCAGTTAATACAAAAAAGAAAAGTGAATTGGGTGGCCTTTCCATCCAACACCCTATAAAAGGCCTCAAAAGCTTGTTTCCGTTTTTTTCCCCCCTCAGACACGGAAAGCATCCGTGGAGCTCAAGTTTGAGGTGAAAGCAGGCTCAGAGTCCACCTGTCCTCGCTGATCCATGGATTTCTGTGTGACCAGGTGAGTACCCTGTCGACCTGGTACCAGCAGGTTCCGGCAGCCTCCGCTGTGCAGAAGACCTGCTAGTGGGCTTTCCTGGGCTCAGGTTGTCACCACATGGACACTGAGAGTGAGGGTATCTTGAGAAAAATTATTGATGTTTGATGGATTATATTCAAGTGAAAGATGGTAAGCTGTGTGTGGTTCTGTGTGGTAAATATTTCAGTAAGTACAGTTATATGCAAATAAAAACACATAAAACAAGTATAAATAACTGCAAATGTGTATTATAGTAGAAAATATAGATTTACCGGCATTGCATAATACTCAAAAGTCAGGATTTATATATAATATAAATACAGAAATGTTTTGCATGTGTATGTAGTATTAGAAGACGTCCCATTAAATATTAGCAGGGATACTCAGCAACATTCCTTAGACCCATTCAACTTGACTTCTAAAGTCCTATAAATCCTCTACAAAAATTTGAAATATAGGAGCATTGAGGGAAAAAGATGATTGGAACTTCTTTGTATTAATAACAAATTTAACATTGAATTTGCCAGTAGCCAGATTTATTTTGAGCATTTTTTTCTTTATGACATTTCCAATCATTTCGAGGAGTACTAAGCAACACTGTAGATTACAGTGCAGGGCACTAGTCTCTAAAAAGACTGTCCTCACCACCTTGCCTTCTAAAGGGAATTAACTTTGTTTCTTGAAATTTTTCTGAAATAACGGTCTGGTGATTCACGTTGCAGAGAATCTTGTTAAGTAATTTTGTATTTAGTTGTTGGCCTCTACTAATTGTGTGTGTGTGTGTGTGCCTTTTTCATTCTAGCTTTCCTGTGATGTTCTTGAGGGGAATGTGTGCTTGTCATGCAATAGATAGTCTTTGAGTGTATAATTTATGGTGACCCACCATCCTCGTTTACTCAGGACAGAGGGGTTTTCCAGGACACAGGACGTTTAGTGTTCAAACCAGGGCAGTCCTAGACAAACCGGGATGGTTCCTCATCTGATGAGCCAGGCCCTGGGCCACATGCATGGGGACCTGGAGAACCAGAGAGACCTTGTCCCACCTCCGTGGAATTTATATTGTATTTGGGAATTTGGATTTTAGACAGTTAATGATGAGAGTGATGTGGGAGATTGGCACAAGGTGACTCAACCTGAGGGGACAGGGAAGCCCTCTTGAGAAGGACTGATATTTAGCTTGAGAGCTAGAGATGGGACTGGATTTAGCTAGTTGGAAGGTTAGACTGGAGTGAGGGTGTGGGAGTGTGTTCAAGAGAGCGTTTCAGACAGAGGGACCCGCATGAGGACACCCCTGAAGCAGAGAGCCTGGTGTGTCCATGAACTGAGAAGAGGGATGGCTGAGCCGAGTCAACACAGGGTGAGGGGTGTGAGCCACGCCAGCGAGGGGGGACAGGCAGGACCAGATCAGGGGTGACTTGGGACTCTGTTCTAAGACCAGTGGGAAGACTCTGGAGAGATGCGAGTAGAAGGAGGATGTGATTAGCGTTTGGTCTAAGCACGTGGGTTCAGATGGACTTCATGTTTAAGAATGTAGACTTAAGAGGCGAGATGGGAGGTGCTGGGAATAAGATGAGGAATAAGGTGACTGTTCCCTAGGCCTGGGTGATGGCTGTGGAGCAGGAAAGAAGTAGAAAGAAAAGACCTTGGAGTGTAGAACCGAGAGAAGGTAACGGTACTTTCTTGCCTGCATGTGTCAGATGGCACAGGGCACTGACTGTTCTCCTCGCTGCTGTCCGTGCAGACCTGCAGGCGCCCCCTCACCCAGGTCTGTGTGTTCACCCTTCTTTGTCACTCACAGGCCCCCCTCCACATCCTAAAGGAAGTCAGGCCTTACTTGTGAGTGGGTTGTCTCACATGGGAGACACCGAGGAGAGCCCCTCCAGACATCAGAGCAGCCCCTTCAGCCTCTCCCTCAGCCTCCTCCCTTCCCCTCTCTCGCTTTCCACACCCAGAAGGACCCCTGCTCAGTATTCCATGTCCCCAGGTTCTCCCTCCCCCAGGCTTGAGAAGGGTGGGGCAGCCACTGGGGTGGACATCATCTGCACCTTCCACTCTGACCCCCGCTGGTCCAGGGCTGGACAGAGAGCGACTCTACTGGGAGCTGAGCCATGAGACCCAGGGTGTCACCCACCTGGGCTCCCTCACCCTGGACGGGGACAGCCTCTACGTCAGTGGTGAGGGGCTGTGCTACAGCCACACTGTCTCTCCCAGTCAGAGTTCTGTGTTGCCTCCGTTGCTCTAAAGTGAGCTATGATCCATCTCTCTATGCTCCTGGTCTGGGATCAGTCTTCTCATCACTGTGTGATCACTGGGTCCAGCCACCTTCCATCTCGTTGCCTCCCCCCTGAACACCCCTCCCCTCTTCCCCTCTGCTTTCCCCTCTGATTTTCCCACAAAGCTCCCTACATTCCCCCTCTCCCTTAATCCTTTATGTTCACCCCAGCTCTTGTTCAGCTCCTCTTGCCTCCTCTCCACAGATTACACCTATGGAGCCGCAGCCCCGACTACCACCAGTGAGTATTCCTGGCCCTGACATCCTGGGTCCCGTCCGCATTTGGGGTTGGGGAGCACTTGTTCTCCTTCACCCGCTGTCCTTGGTGAGGGAGCACCTGGAAGGGCCCTAATTCATCCCTTCTCTCCCTCCCGGGTTCTGGTGGAGAGTCCCAGCCCAGTGTGAGAAAGCCTTAGACACAGACATGTTCTCCACCACATTCTGACCCCACGTGGTTTTCACTTTAATTCTCCTAAAGCCCCGCCCTTGGTCCTCCTTTTCCAGGTATCCCATCCGTCTGTCCAGTTTTCTGCCCGTCCATCTGTCTCTCCTCCGAGTTCAGTCTCTCTTGTTCACCTATCTCTCTCTCTTGGGCTCCTCTCATCCACAGGCTTGCTCATCCCTCTACTCACACAGTCACCCCTCCCCTCACTCTCATGTATGCTTCACCTGTGAATGGTGGTCCTGGCACAGCCACTGCTGGAGCCCGGGTGAGCCTGGGGGCTCCTCCCACTCTGTCCCTCCCTGAGACAGCCCTCGCCACAGCTCCCGAGCCAGCCACCACGTCCCTGCATACTTGATCATCACCTGTGCCACCAGAAGCCACCACAGGTGTCTGGGGGCCCCTTTTCCTTCCCAAGAGAAGCTCTCCGGCCCCACTCCTCCACCAGCCAGTTGTGATCCAGGAGCTGGGAAGCCAGGGTGTGAAATTCTGGTTTTAGGGCAATCATGCTGATCACAAAGATTATACCGACGGTTCAGTCTCAGGCCAGCCCTCAGAGAGCCCCGAGTCTTGTGAAATTAACACACCGTTATAGTACAATGTGGGATGTTTCGGGGAGAGGCGCCTGGCATCATTTGGAGGGGAAGAGCTTGCTAGAGAAAGTTTCACCAGAATGGAGTCTTTGAGAATAAGTAGTAGGGACCCTGGCAACTAGAGGATGAAGGGTTTTCCTGGCCCAGAAGATTCCATGATCAAAGGCTCCGGCCAGAAACAACATGCCCTATGGGGAGAATTGAAATGAATTTGGGTTGCGTGAAGCATGGAGTTTAACCCGCAGTACATGGATAAAATGAGACTGAAAGGTCAGCAGGAGCCAGATTGAGTAGAGCCTTGAGTGCCAGGTCAAGAAGGTGGAACTAAACACTGAAGGCCATAGGGAGCCATGGGTGGTGCTAGAGCAGTGGTGGCCCTAGTGAGGTATTCATTTCAGAAAGATTCTTCTAGTGGTGCATGTAGAACATCCTTTAGACAGAGCATCCAGTGAGCCTGCTGGGGTGTTGATCCGGGTGAAGGAAGTTAAGACCTGAGCTGGGACAGGGATGGAGAGAGGGAGTGTATGTGAGGACCAGTGCGCAACTGGAATTGGTGTTACTGGGAGGGAGGAGGAGCTGAGCAGATGTGCTGGTTCTGACTTGGGTGACGACACGGGTGGGTGGTGGTGCCACGGGAGAGAATACGACAGATTATAATGAGTGCAGGACTGTGGTGTGGTCTCAGGCCAGCTCTCAGTGATGGCCATCGCTCTCCCTCTCGTCTTACAGCTTTGGGGCACAACCTGAAGACCCTCACAGTCACCTTCCCCATCTCTACCCTCTGGTATTCATCAGACAGGAGCAACGGCTCAGCCACGTTCAACTCCACTGAGACGGTCCTGCAGAGCCTGGGGAGACCCTGGTTCCAGCAGCTCCTGTTGGGTTAAATCCCACCCAGCCCCTCCCCCAATCCCTGTCCCTCCTGCTCCTCCTCCTCCTCCTTCCTCCCCAGCTGGATCCTTGTTCAAGAAGAGCAGCCTGGGCCTCTTCTCCTTGAGTTGCAGACTGTTCTCCCTCAGGTGAGACCCTCCCCTGAATATTTGCCCCTAATGACCACTTTTGTGACCACCCCTCTCTGTCTCCCCCCTGTCCTCCCATTTCCTCCTTCCTGTTCTGGCCCCCCCCCCGAGGTTTCAGGACCTCTCTCTAGAGTCCCCACGTCCCTCTCTCCCCAGGCCTGAAAAGGATGGGGATGCCAGCAGTGTGGACACCGTCTGCACCTACCATCCTGACCCTGTGGGCAACCAAGCCTCTGTGCTGGGAGCGGAGAGTCTCCACCTGTCTGCTCTTCCTCTCGGTGGCTCCAGGCTCTGCAGCCCAGAGTTTATCCATCCAGAGAGAGCACCAGCTACATTTCCACATCATCAGCTGGAACCTCAGCAACCCGGAGCCCACATCCTCGGAGTACACCGCCCTGCTGAGGGACACCCAGGACCAGGTGGGATCTCCCCTCTCGCATCGCTCCTTGCCCTGAGGGCACCGTCATTTCTCCGTCTGACTTACATCTGTTAAATGATTGTTTCAACCCTTCACTTTCCCTGCGTGCCTGGGTTCTCTCAGTGTCCAGAGGTGATGTCCTAGCTGCCTGCCCCATTTCTCACATGGGTAAACTGAATCTCAGAAAGGGGATTATTGTGCCTAAGGTCACACAGTGAGTTAGGGGCAGAGCCAGGATTTGAAGTCAGGTCTCCCTTGCCCCAAGGTCTGTGATCTTTCACTGGCTCCAGTGGCCCCCTGCGTCTTCAGGAGACCTCCATCTCACCCACTCTCCCTCGCGTTTGTTCTACGTCACCAAGCTCTACAGAGGCAGCCAGCTGTGAGACATATTCCACTCCTGCCTGGTCACTGACTTGATGTGGGTTGAGGAGATTGGAAACATTGGCTGAGCTGGTGGCTGATGGCTCTGAGCTCCCGTGACACATCCTTGATCTGGAAGTCACTGACATGGTGCCCATTCTGCCCCACATCCCTGTCAGCTAATCCTAGCATCTCCTTCCATAGGTTTTCGAGGGTTGAGAAAAGCATTAACATTTGGGGCCACCAACCTCCAGCATCCTCCTCCTCCTCCTCTTCTGGAAAGGTTCAACAAATATTAGCGGTCTAACTGTGCTCTCCAATATTGGAGCCACTAACCAGATGGGGCAATTAAAATTTTTTATACACCTATTGGGATACGATGCACATATTGTGTGTGTGGGGGGTGTATTTTTTAGGTTTTTCTAGATACAATATCTTCTCATCTGCAAAACAAATAGTTTTCCGTCTTCCCTTCCAATCTGGGTCTCTTTTATTCCTTTTTCTTGCCTAATTGCCCTCATCAGAGCCTCTGGTGCCTGTGATTAACATGCGAGATGAGGGAAGACATCAATGTCTTGTCCCTGGTCTTAGGGGGAAATTTTCAGTCTTTCACCATTGAATATGGTGTTATCCATGGGTTTTTCATCGATGCTGTTTATAGGTTGAGAAAGTTTTTTCTATTCCTAATTTGTTCAGTGTTTTCTTTTTTAGACATGAAGGGTGCTGTATTTTGTGAAATTCTTTTCTGTATATGTGGTCGAGATTGTGTGGTATTGGCCGTTATTCTATTAATATGGTGTATTACATAATCAAGTTTTCAGATATTAACCCAACCCTTCAACTAGAGGTGAGAGATTAAGATGTTCTCAAGTCTTTCCTGGGCGTGCCACACGCCTGAGCCCTTGTGGTCTTCTAGATGTCCGCAAATACCCTGGAGCTTTTCAAAGCCCCCTGTGGACATCTCATTCCCCCAATTTTTCTTCTAAGTTGTTGGCTCACCTCTTGCCTGCCTCAGCTGGTATCACTCCCTCAGGCAACTACAATAGAAAACAATTAGCCCTGATTGTTTTTAGCAAGTGCCCTGGGGACAGACTTTCCTCCCTGGGCAAGCTCTGAGTCTAGTAACAACAAGCCCTGAACATGGGGCGTTTTCGGGGAGCTGCCAGGCAGGTCAGCTAGTTGCAGTTGGGTGGGGAGGGGTCTTTTCAGAGCTCCACACCCATTATGGCTGCTGTGCTGCGGGTTGTCTCAGCCACCATGGTTCTGAGACTGACGGTTTTCACAGTTATGGAAGATGTTGTGAGAGCAGGATGGGAATAGTGCAAGTTATAGTGCCACGAAGTTTGCTCCCTTTATCAAGATTCCACCGTGTGTCTTCACTAAACCCTCCTCAGATTCTTACAAGCCTTTGATTAATTTCTAGACTTCTGAAAAGTTGATTTTGACCATTTTTACCAGTGTTCTCATTGTTTTTATGCATTTGCAGAAGTGCTTACTCCAAAGTTTCAAAAATGTTCTCCCTGTGGTTATTTATTTATGAATTAATTAATTTAAATGAAATTACATGAGAAATTCAGTTCCTCACTCACACACACTAGCCACATTTTAAGTGCTTGATAACAACATGGGGCTAATAATGAGTGTATTTGGTAGTGCAGACAAATGTTTACATTATTGCAGAAAGTTCTCTTGAACAGGACCCAGAAGCAGGGAATCTAGATTCAGGGTAGAATTCCAGACACTCTTGTTCATCCTTTGTGCCCTTCCAGGTCTGTCCCCGACAGTAACCACACTGAAGTGGACTCCCTGTGTACCTTGCCGCCTTGGCACAGAGACTGGACAGAGTTGCCATCTATGAGGAATTCCTGCAGCTGAGCCAGATGATACCCAGCTGCAGAACTTGACCCTGGACAGGAAGAGTGTCCTTGGGGATGGTAAGGCTCCCTGCTCATTGGGAAAGGAAGTGAGGCCTTTCTGGGGACTCTGGATGCCTGGGGCTGAGAGAGCATTGAACCTTCTCAGGCTGGCAGGAGGTGGCATAGTCCCCCAGTCTTTACCCACCGTTGAGAGAGAGAAAAGGACACCAGTGTAATATAGGAGGCCCTCACCTTCTCCTAGACAGTCTGTGACCTCATACTAGTCACCTCCCCTCTCTGGACTTTTGTTTCCTTATCTCTGCACTGAAAGCCACTGGGCCAGATGGTCAGTGAGGGCCTCCAGCTGTGTGTGAAGCAGACTTACAGGTTTGGGGGTCATGTGGTTAGTGATCCACAGGCTATAGTTTGCCAAGTCCCACTCTAGATGAGCACCAATGTGCTAGAACTTTCTGCAGTGGTGGAATGTTCTGTATCTGTGCTGTCCAGTGCATAGCCACATATTGCTGTTGAGTGCTCGAAGGACGGTATTGGGACTGGTCTTTATTGTTACTGAGTTTTAATATTACTGAGGTACCAGAATTTTTATTTTATTTAACTAAAATTAATTTTAATTCAAAAAGAGACTTGTTGCTGCTCCATATCAGACAACACACCTCTAAGAGGTTGTCTCGGTAGAGGTACAAGAAGGGGGACATGCACCCTCCCCCCAAGCCCACTGGGTGCTGTGTGTCCTACCCTCCTGGAGTTTATGTTGTAGCTGGCAATAACAAGAATAGAGAATTGAAAATTATCAATTAATTGATGTGAACAAACTCATACTTGCAGGCGGAAATCAGAGAAGACTTCCTGCAGGATATTACATTGTAGGTTAATCCTAGAAAATGAATATTAAGCAAATAGATAAAGGAGAAGGGGATGAATGTGTTTCTAGGCAGAGAAGAACACTTCTGAGTGGGAATTTACAAATTTAGAGAGATCCCATAGGCTTGCCAACTGTGATGACCCATTCTCCCCCCCGGCCGTCATAAGAAAGTCCAGCTCAAATTCAATCCTCTGTGCCCAGAGTTATGAATTTGGTTTAATTTACTAAACTTTTGTTCTGTGATAATGGTCTTGGATTTTGTAGGAATGTGTGCTCACGTTTTAGAGATGGAAACTAAAATGGGGTGAAACATGATGATGTCTACTTGACTTTAATATTTCATTGAAAACATGGGATGAATCAAGGTTGGCAAGTGTTAATAATTTATACATTGATAAAATATTGTTTTAATTGGATGGAATATACATGGTTAAATCAGATGATGGATGTTTATGAGACTGTTCCCTTTATTTTTCTGTGTCTAAAAAGTTCTGTTAAAAAGAGTGAACCACACTCACATGCATTCTCCATTTGATTCACTTCTAGAATATTCTCCCAACAGAGATGACACCTTGACTGAGAAGCCTGGTAAACCTGCAGGAAGCCCCAGCCCACAGTAGGGGGCGAGTATCTTGATGCTGTGCCTCATTGAAGAGAACCATGCGCACAGGGTCTTGGATGATGAGGAAAGTTGGCCAACCCTTGTCAAGGACAGTTGAGGCACAGTGGGGTCAGCAGGAGCCCTGGGGCGATGACAGGAGGTGGCTCACCCCACCATTTGTCTCCCCAGACCTCCCCTTCTGGGCCCTCATCCTCATCTGCTTGCCGGGAATCCTGGTGCTCATCACAGGCCTGATCTGCTGTCTCCTGGTAAGCCATGATGTATTGCTTGTCTTCTTACTATTGGGTTATAAGAGCTCTTTATATATTATAAATACACGTCCTTTTCTAGGGATATGTATTGCAGATGTTTTCTCCCAGTCTGTGTGTGGCTCGCTTTCTCCTTCACAACATGAGTCATTGGGTAAATGAAAGTGACAGTCATCATGAGATTCCACCACACTTGAGGATGGCTAAAAGTAAAAAGACTGACTATAGCAAGTGTTGAAGATGTCAAGTCACTGAAACTCTCATCGAGTGCTGGTGAAAAATAGCTTGGATGCGTCTTTAATAATTACATAAGTCTACCCAGCCATTCCTGCCCTAGGAATCCATCCAAGGGAAATAAACCCGTAGGTCTATACACAGACTTGTACACACATGTTGATACCAACCTATTTATAGTATACAAAAACAGAAAACAACCCAAATGTCCATCTACTGGTGAACGGATACACAAAGTGTGGTATTTCCCCACAGTGGAATACTATATAACCATAAAAAAGGATGAATTATTATTTTTTTCTTTTTTAATTATTTTATTGAAATTATAAAGGGTTTTAACATTGTGTAATTTCGGGTGTTCATTATTATTTGTGAATTTCTGTATAGACTGCATCGTGCTCACTAACAGTAGTCTAACTTTTATCCATCACCATGCATATGTGCCCCTTTACTCACTCAACCCCCAGCCACCATCCCCTCTGGTAACCACTAATCTGTTCTCTTTATCCCTGTGTCAACCCCCAGCCACCATCCCCTCTGGTAACCACTAATCTGTTCTCTTTATCCCTGTGTATGTTTATCTTCTACATATGAGTGAAATAATGCATATTTGTCTTTGTCTGGCTTATTTCATTTAACATCTTACCCTCCAGGTCCATCCAGGTTGTTGCAAACAGGACGATCTTGTCTTTTGTTTCTGGCTGAGTTGTATTCCATTGTATATAATACATACCACATCTTCTTTATCCATTCATCTGTAGCAGGGCACTTGGGTTGCTTCCATGTCTTGGCTATTGTGAATAATGCCTCAGTGAACACAGGGGTGCATAAATCTCTTTGAATTGTTGATTTCAATTTCTTTCGATGAATACCCAGTAGTGGGATAGCTCAAAAGTATGGTATTTCTATTTTTAATTTTTTGAGAAATCTCCCATACTGTTTTCCCTGGTGGCTGCACCAGTTTGCATTCCCACCAGCAGTGTGTGAGGGTGCCCTTTTCTCCTTATCCTCTCCAACATTTGTTATTTTTTGTCTTGGGAATTATAGCCATTCTGATAGGTGTAAGGTGATCTCTCATTGTAGTTTTGATTTGAATATCCCTAATAATTAGTGATGTTATACATCTTTTCATGTGTCTGTTGGCCTTATCTATATCTTCTTTGGAAAAATGTCTGTTCATATCCTCTGCCCATTTTTAGATTGGATTGTCTATTTGTTTGTTGTTGGGTTGTATGAGTTGTTTATATATTTTGGAAATCAATCCCTTGTCAGATATGTGATTTGCAAATATTTTCTCCCAGTTGGTGGGTTTTCTTTTCATTTTTTTTTTTGTGAGGAAGATCAGCCCTGTGCTAACATCCGTGCTAATCCTCCTCTTTTTTTCTGAGGAAGATCGGCTCTGAGCTAACATCTATTGCCAATCCTCCTCCTTTTTTTTTCCCCCAAAGTCCTAGTTGATGGTTGTATGTCATAACTGCAGATCCTTCTAGTTGCTGTATGTGGGACGCAGCCTCAGCATGGCCGGACAAGGGGTGCATCTATGCGCGTCCAGGATCCGAACCTGGGCCGCCAGTAGCGGAGCGCACGCAATTAACCACTAAGCCATAGGGCTGGCCCTGTCTTTTCGTTTTGTTCATCGTTTCCTTTGCCTTGCAGAAGCCTTTTAGTCTCATGTAGTCCCATTTGTATATTTTTTCTTTTCTTTCCCTTGCCTGAGTAGACATGGTATTGGGAAGGGTGCTGCTAAGACCGATGTCAAAGACTGTACTGCGTATATTTTCTTCTAGGAGTTTTATGGTTTCAAGTGTTAGATTCAAGTCTTTTATCCATTTCGAGTTAATTTTTGTGTATGGTGGAAGATAATGATCTACTTTCATTCTTTTGCATGTGGCTGTCCAGTTTTCCCAACAGCATTTATTGAAGAGACTTTCCTTTCTCCATTGTATGATCTTGGCTCCTTTGTCAGAGATTAACTGACCACAGATGTGTGGTTTTCTTTCTGGGCTTTCAGTTCTGCTCCATTGATCTATGAGTCTGCTTTTGTGCCAGTACTATGCCATTTTGGTTACTATAGCTATGTAATATATTTTCAAGTTAGGATTGTGATGCCTCCAGCTTTGTTCTTTCTTCTCAGGATTGCTTTGGTTGTTCGAGGTCTTTTGTTATTCCATGTATATTTTAGGATTCTGTGTTCTATTTCTATGAAGAAGGTCCTTGGGATTCTGATTGGGATTGCATTGAATCTGTAGATTACTTTAGGTAATATGGACATTTTAACTGTGTTTATTCTTCCAATCCATGTGCATGGAATATCTTCCCATTACTTCAGGTCATCATTGATTTCTTTCAATAATGTCTTCTAGTTTTCATTGTATAGGTCTTTAACCTCTTTGGTTAAATTTATCCCTAGACGCTTTTTTCTTTTTGTTGCAATTGTAAATGGGATTGTATTCTTGAGTTCTCTTTCTGTTAGTTCATTATTAGAGTATAGAATTGCAACTGATTTGGTAAGTTGATTTTGTATGCTGCAACTTTGCTGTAGTTGTTGATTATTTCTCATAGTTTTCTGATGGATTCTTTAGGGTTTTCTGTAATTACAATCATGTCATCTGCAAACAGCAAGAGTTTTGTTTCTTCCTTTCCAATTTGGATTCCTTTTATTTCTTTTTCCGGCCTAATTGCTCTGGCCAAAACCTCCAGTACTATGTTGAATGGGAGTGGCGATAATGGGCACCTTTGTCTTCTTCCTGTTCTCAGAGGAATGGCTTTAAGTTTTTCACCATTAAGTATGATGTTGGCTGTGGGTTTGTGATATATGGCCTTTATTGTGTTGAGGTACTTTCCTTCTATACCCATTTTATTGAGAGTTATTATCATAAATGTATGTTGGATCTTGTCAAATCCTTTCTCTGCATCTGTGGAGAGGATCATGTGACTCTTATTCCTCATTTTGTTAATGTGGTGTATCACATTGATTGATTTGCGGATGTTGAACCATCCCTGCATCCTTGGTATAATTTCCACTTGATCGTGGTATATGATCCTTTCAATATATTGCTGTGTTCGATTTGCTGATATTTAGTTGAGGATTTTTGCATCTGTGTTCATCAGTGATATTGGCCTGTAATATTCCTTCTTTGTGCTATCCTTATCTGCTTTTGCTGTCAGGGTGATGTTGGCCTCGTAGAATGAATTAGGAAGTGTTCCATCTTCTTCAACTGTTTGGAATAGTTTGAGAAGCAGCGGTATTAAATCTTGTTTGAATATTTGGTAGAATTCTCCAGAGAAGCCATCTGGTCCTCGACTTTTGTTTTTTGGGAGGTTTTTGATGAGCATTTTGATCTCTTTACTTGTGATTGGTCTGTTCATTTACTCTATTTCTTCTTGATTCAGTTTTGGGAGGTTGTAGGAATCTAAGAATTTATCTATTTCTTTTAGGTTATCCTATTTGGTGGCATGTAAGTTGTTCAGTGTATTCTCTTACTGTCCTTTGGATTTCTGTGGTATCTGTTGTAATTTCTCCTCTTTCATTTCTAATTTTATGTCTTTGAGCCTTCTCTCTTTTTTTCTTAGTGAGTCTGGCTAAGGGTCTGTCAATTTTGTTTCAGTCTTCTCAAAGAACCAGCTCTTTGTTTCATTGATCCTTTCTACTGTTTTTTTAGTCTTTATTTCATTTATTTCTGCTCTAATTTTTATTATTTCCCTCATTCTGCTGACTTTGGGCTTCATTTGTTCTTCATTTTCTGGTTCTATTAGGTGTAGTTTAAGGTTACTTATTTGGTATTTTTCTTGTTTGTTGAGGTGTGCTTGTATTGCTATGAATTTCCTTCTTAGAACTGCTTTTGCTGCATCCTGTAAGAGTTGTTTTGTTGTCTTTTCATTTTCATTTGTCTTCAGGTATTTTTGATTTCTCCTTTGATTTGTTCATTGATCCAATGGTTCTTCAGTCACGTGTTCTTTAGTCTCCACATATTTGTGACTTCCCCATCTTTTTTCTTGTAGTTGATTTCTAGTGTCATAGCATTGTGGTCAGAAAAGAAGCTTGATATGATTTCAATCTTAAATTTATTCAGGCTTGCCTTGTTTCACAACATATGGTCTATCTTTGAGAATGTTCCATGTGCACTTAAGAAGAACGTGTATTCTGCTGTTTTGGGAGGGTATGCCCTATATATATCAATTAAGTTCATCTAATCATATGTTTCATTTAATTCCACTATTTAGTTGTTGTCTTTCTCTGCATGATCTATCCATGGATGTAAGTGGGTTGTTCAGGTCCCCTTTTATTATTGTGTTGCTGTTAATTTCTGCCTTTAGGTCTATTAATAGTTGCTTTATATTCTTTTGTGCTGCTGTGTTAGGTGCATATATCTTTATAAGTGTTATGTCCTCTGGGTGGAAAGTCCCCTTTATCATTGTATACTGCCCCTCTTTGTCTCTCATAGTCTTTTTTATCTTGAAGTCTGCTTTGTCTGGTATAAGTATGGCAACACCTAGTTTCTTTTATTTGCCATTTGCTTGGAGTATTGTCTCCCATCCCTTCATTCTGAGCCTGTTTGTTTTTAGAGCTGAGATGTGTTTCCTGGAGGCAGCATATTGTTGGGTCTTGTTTTCTAATCCACCCCAGCACTCTGTGTCTGTTGATTGGAGAATGCAATCAATTTACATTTAGAGTGATTATTGATACATGAGGGCTTAATCCCACCTAATCTATATTTCCATTGTTTCTCTTCCTTTGTGTTTCTGACTACCATTTCATTTTGGGGGTTTTCTGTGGAGGTTTCTCTCTCTTTTTTTTTAATTGATGTTTTAATGGTTTCTAACATTGTGAAATATTGGGTTGTACATTTTTGTTTGTCCATCACCATATATATGACTCCCTTCACCCCTTGTGCCCACCCCCCACCCCCACTGCCCCTGGTAACCACAGTCCAGTTTTCTCTGTCCATGTGTTGGTTTATATTCCACATATGAGTGAGATCATACAGTGTTTGTCTTTCTCTTTCTGGCTTATTTCACTTAACATATTACGCTCCAGGCCCATCCATGTTGTTGCAAATGGGACGATTTTGTCTTTTTTTGTGGCTGAGTAGTATTCCATTGTATATATATACCACATTTTCTTAATCCAGTCGTCAGTTGAGGGACACTTAGGTTGCTTCCACGTCTTGGCTATGGTGAATAATGCTGCAGTGAACATAGGGGTGCATAAGCCTCTTTGGATTGTTGATTTCAGGTTCGTTGGATAGATTCCCAGTAGTGGGATGGCTGGATCATAGGGCATCTCTATTTTTAATTCTTTGAGGAATCTCCATACCGTTTTCCATAGAGGCTGCACCAATTTGTATTCCCACCAGCTGTGTATGAGGGTTCCTGTTTCTCCACATCCTCTCCAACATTTGTTGTTTTTTGTCTTGGTGATTATAGCCATTCTAACAGGCGTGAGGTGGTATCTTAGTGTTGTTTTGATTTGCATTTCCCTGATGATTAGTGATGTTGAGCATCTTTTCATGTGCCTATTGGCCATCTGTATATCTTCCTTGGAGAAGTGTCTGTTCATTTCCTCTGCCCACTTTTTGATCGGGTTGTTTGTTTTTTTGTTGTTCAGTTGTGTGACTTCTTTATATATTGTGGAGATCAACCCCTTGTCAGATGTATGTTTTGCAAATATTCTCTCCCAGCTGGTTGGTTGTCTGTTCATGTTGATTCTGGTTTCATTTATCTTATAAAAGCTCTTTAAGTGGTTAGTTTTTTTTTTTTTTTTTTTTTTTTTTACATTTTTATTGATATTTTAATGGTTTCTAACATTGTGAGATTTTGGGTTGTACATTTTTGTTTGTCCTTCACCCCATATATGACTCCCTTCACCCCTTGTGCCCACCCCCCACCCCCACTTCCCGGGTAACCACAGTCCAGTTTTCTCTGTCCATGTGTTTGTTTATATTCCACATATGAGTGAGATCATACAGTGTTTGTCTTTCTCTTTCTGGCTTATTTCACTTAACATAATACGCTCCAGGCCCATCCATGTTGTTGCAAATGGGACGATTTTGTCTTTTTTTATGGCTGAGTAGTATTCCATTGTATATATATACCACATTTTCTTAATCCAATCGTCAGTCGAGGGACACTTAGGTTGCTTCCACGTCTTGGCTATGGTGAATAATGCTGCAATGAACATAGGGGTGCATAAGCCTCTTTGGATTGTTGATTTCAGGTGCATTGGATAGATTCCCAGTAGTGGGATGGCTGGGTCATAGGGCATCTCTATTTTTAATTCTTTGAGGAATCTCCATACCGTTTTCCATAGAGGCTGCACCAATTTGCATTCCCACCAGCTGTGTATGAGGGTTCCTGTTTCTCCACATCCTCTCCAACATTTGTTGTTTTTTGTCTTGGTGATTATAGCCATTCTAACGGGCGTGAGGTGGTATCTTAGTGTTGTTTTGATTTGCATTTCCCTGATGATTAGTGATGTTGAGCATCTTTTCATGTGCCTATTGGCCATCTGTATATCTTCCTTGGAGAAGTGTCTGTTCATTTCCTCTGCCCATTTTTTGATCGGGTTGTTTGTTTTTTTGTTGTTCAATTGTGTGAGTTCTTTATATATTATGGAGATCAACCCCTTGTCAGATGTATGTTTTGCAAATATTCTCTCCCAGCTGGTTTGTTGTTTGTTCATCTTGATTCTGATTTCATTTGTCTTATAAAAGCTCTTTAGTCTGATAAAGTCCCACTTGTTTATTTTTTCTTTAGTTTCCCTAGTCTGGGTAGGCATGTCATCTGAAAAGATTCCTTTAAACCCAATGTCAAATAGTGTGTTGCCTATATTTTCTTCTATGAGTTTTATAGTTTCAGGTCTCACCTTCAGGTCTTTGATCCATTTTGAGTTAATTTTTGTGTATGGCGATAGCACATGGTCCACTTTCATTCTTTTGCATGTGGATGTCCAGTTTTCCCAACACCATTTATTGAAGAGACTTTCCTTTCTCCATTGCATGTCCTTAGCACCTTTGTCGAAAATTAGCTGTCCGTATATGTGTGGTTTTATTTCTGGGCTTTCAATTCTGTTCCATTGATCTGTGTGTCTGTTTTTGTACCAGTACCATGCTGTTTTGATTACTATTGCTTTGTAGTATGTTTTGAAGTCAGGAATTGTGATGCCTCCTGCTTTGTTCTTTTTCTTTAGGATTTCTTTAGCTATTCGGGGTCTTTTGTTGCCCCATATAAATTTTAGTATTCTTTTTTCTATTTCTGTGAAGAATGTCATTGGGATTCTGATTGGGATTGCATTGAATCTGTAGATTGCTTTAGGTAATATAGACATTTTAACTATGTTTATTCTTCCAATCCACGTGCATGGGATATCTTTCCATTTCTTTATGTCATCGTTGATTTCCCTCAATAATGTCTTGTAGTTCTCATTGTATAGGTCCTTCACCTCCTTGGTAAGATTTATTCCTAGGTATTTTATTCTTTTTGATGCAATTGTAAATGGTATTATCTTTTTGAGCTCTCTTTCTGTTAGTTCATTATTAGCATATAGAAATGCAACTGATTTTTGTAGATTGATTTTGTACCCTGCAACTTTGCTGTAGTTGTTGATTGTTTCTAACAGTTTTCCAACAGATTCTTTAGGGTTTTCTATATATACAATCATGTCATCTGCAAATAGTGAGAGTTTCACTTCTTCGTTACCTATTTGGATTCCTTTTATTCCTTTTTCTTGCCTAATTGCTCTGGCCAAAACCTCCAGTACTATGTTGAACAGGAGTGGTGAGAGTGGGCAGCCCTGCCTCGTTCCTGTTCTCAGAGGAATGGCTTTCAGTCTTTCCCCGTTGAGTATGATGTTAGCTGTGGGTTTGTCATATATGGCCTTTATTATGTTGAGGTACTTTCCTTCTATTCCCAATTTATTGAGAGTTTTTATCATAAATGGATGTTGTATCTTGTCAAATGCCTTCTCTGCGTCTATTGAGATGATCATGTGGTTTTTATTCTTTGTTTTGTTGATGTGATGTATCACGTTGATTGATTTGCGGATGTTGAACCATCCCTGCGTCTCTGGTATAAATCCCACTTGATCATGGTGTATGATCTTTTTAATATATTGTTGTATTCGGTTTGCCAATATTTTGTTGAGGATTTTTGCATCAATGTTCATCAGCGATATTGGCCTGTAATTTTCTTTCTTTGTATTGTCTTTGTCTGGTTTCGGTATCAGGGTGATGTTGGCCTCGTAGAATGATTCAGGAAGTGTTCCATCTTCCTCTATTTTTTGGAATAGTTTGAGGAGGATGGGTATTAAATCTTCTTTGAATGTTTGGTAAAATTCACTGGAGAAGCCATCTGGTCCTGGACTTTTATTTTTTGGGAGGTTTTTGATTACTATTTCAATCTCTTTACTTGTGATTGGTCTATTCAGATTCTCCATTTCTTCTTGGTTCAATTTTGGGAGGTTGTATAAGTCTAAGAATTTATCCATTTCTTCTAGATTGTCCGATTTGTTGGCATATAATTTCTCATAGTATTCTCTTATAATCCTCTGTATTTCCATGGTATCTGTTGTAATTTCTCCTCTTTCATTTCTAATTTTATTTACTTGAGCCTTTTCTCTTTTTTTCTTAGTTAGCCTGGCTAAGGGTTTGTCTATTTTGTTTATCTTCTCGAAGAACCAACTCTTTGTTTCATTAATCCTTTCTACTGTTTTTTTGGTCTCAATATCATTTATTTCTGCTCTGATTTTTATTATTTCTCTCCTTCTGCTGGCTTGGGCTTTGTTTGTTCTTCTTTTTCTAGTTCTGTTAGGTGTAATTTAAGGTTGCCTATTAGGGCTTTTTCTTGTTTGTTAAGGTGGGCTTGTATCGCTATGAGTTTCCCTCTCAGGACCGCTTTTGCTGCATCCCATATGGTTTGATATGGCATGTTATCATTTTCGTTTGTTTCCAGATAGTTTTTGATTTCTCCTTTAATTTCATCAATGATCCATTGGTTGTTCAGTAGCATGTTGTTTAATCTCCACATTTTTGTCACTTTCCCAGTTTTTTTTTCCTGGTTCATTTCCAGTTTCATAGCCTTATGGTCTGAAAAGATGCTTGTTATGATTTCAATCCTCTTAAATTTATTGAGGCTTGCTTTGTTTCCCAACATATGGTCTATCCTAGAGAATGTTCCATGCGCGCTTGAGAAGAATGTGTAGTCAGCTGTTTTTGGGTGGAGTGCTCTGTATATGTCTACTAGGTCCATCTCGTCCAGTTTTTCATTTAAGTCTAATATTTCTTTATTAACTTTTTGTCTGGATGATCTATCCATTGCTGTAAGTGGGGTGTTAAGATCCCCTACTATTATTGTGTTGTTGTTGATTTCTCCTTTTAGGTTTGTTAATAGTTGTTTTATGTACATTGGTGCTCCTATGTTGGGTGCATATATATTTATAAGTGATATGTCTTCTTGATGGAGTGTCCCTTTTATCATTATATATTTCCCTTCTTTGTCTTTCTTAACCTGTTTTATCTTGAAGTCTACTTTGTCTGATATGAGTATGGCAACACCTGCTTTCTTTTGTTTGCCATTAGCTTGGAGTATTGTCTTCCATCCTTTCACTCTGAGCCTGTGCTTGTCTTTAGTGCTAAGATGTGTTTCCTGAAGGCAGCATATTGTTGGGTCTTGCTTTTTAATCCATCCTGCCACTCTGTATCTTTTGATTGGAGAGTTCAATCCATTTACATTTAGGGTAATTATTGAAATATGAGGGTTGAATGTTGCTGTTTTGTCACTTATTTTCTGGTTCTTTTGCATTTCCTTTGTTTCTTGTCCCATTTGTTTTGGACTGCCAATTCAGTTTGGTTGTTCTGTCTTATGATTCTTCTAGTTTTCTCTTTGTTTATCATATGTGGTTTTAATTTGATTATTTGTTTAGTGGTTACCTTGAGGTTTGGGCAAAAAATCTTCTGTATGAGATAGTCCATTATCTGATAGCCTCCTATTTCCTTATACTAAGTCAATTCAGTCACTTTCCTCTTCCCCTTCTAAGTTGCTCTTGTTATACCTTATTCTATCTTGTCTTGTGGCTGTGTGTTTACAGTGATGAGGTTAAATTTATTTTTGGTGAATTTCTTCCTTTGATCTTTGAGTTTAGTATTTAAGTGGTTGCTAACCTATTCCGGTAAAGATCTACTATTTCTCTGATTTTGTCTGCCTACTTTTCTCCTTACTCCAAGCTTTGTGTTCCCTTTCTCTTCTTGTTTTCGGGCCTGAGGGCCTTCTTGAGTATTTCTTGTAGTGGCGGTCTCGTGGCCATGAACTCCCTTAGCTTTTGTTTATCTGGGAGAGTTACTATTTCTCCATCATATTTGAAGGATATTTTTGCTGGATAGAGTATTCTTGGCTGAAAGTTTTTGTCTTTTAGTATTTTGAATATATCATTCCAGTCTCTTCTAGCCTGAAAAGTTTCTGTTGAGAAATCCGCTGAGAGCCTGATGGGAGTTCCTTTGTACGTTATTTTTTGTTTTTGTCTAGCTGCCCTTAATATTGTTTCTTTGTCGTTGACCCTGGCTAGCCTTACCACTAGGTGTCGTGGTGAAGGCCTTTGTCTGTTAATATATATAGGAGTCCTGTTGGCTTCGCTTACTGGTATTTCCTGCTCCTTCCCCAGATTTGGGAAATTTTCAGCTATTATTTCCTTGAATAGGCTCTCTGTACCTCTTTCCCTCTCCTCTCCCTCAGGAATACCTATAATTCTTATGTTACATTTTCTAATAGAGTCCGATATTTCTCGGAGTCTTTCTTCATTTCTTTTTAGTCTTAGTTCTCTCTCTTCTTCCATCTGGAGTATATCTGTATTCCTATCCTCTAAAGTACTAATTCTTTCCTCCATATTGTCAGCTCTGTTCTTTAAAGATTCCAGATTCTCCTTTATCTCCTCCATTGTGTTCTTCATCTCCATCAGCCCTGATAGGTTTTTCTTTATGATTTCAATCTCTTTTGTGAAGAAACTCCTAATCTCATTGAATTGTTTGTCTGTGTTGTCTCGTATTTCGTTGAGTGTTTTTATGATAGCTATTTTGAAATCTCTGTCATTTAGTTTATGGATTTCTGTGTCTTCGGGGTTGATTTCTGGTTGCTTGTCATTTTGTTTCTGGTCTGGTGATTTCATATATTTTTGCATTGTGGTTCCTGTGTTGGTTTTGGTTTTCCTCATCCTGGAAGTCTCTGGTTGCACTTTCCACCTGCCGCCACTGTGTGGTGGTGAAGGGCTGTGTAGTCTAAGCCCCCTGCGCTCTGCCCCAGTTTTTCTGCTGCGATCCGCAGTTTTGTTTTGTTTTGTTTTGTTTCTTTTCCCCACTGCGATCCACGGGTCCAGTCCAATTTATTCAGGTCTGCCTCGGACCGCTAGATCTGGTCGAGCTGCAGACTCCGGGTTGTGGGGAGGGGGGAGCTCTCTCTTTTGCCCTCTGGGTCCCTGACGTGGGAGGCTTCTCGTTTGCCCCTCTTTATCCGCTCTCTGGGTTGCTCAGATGTTGATGGTAGCCCTGTGGCTCCTCTGAGCCCTCTGTGCGGGAGTTTCCCACTGGTTGAGAGCGCCCGAAGAGCTGCAGTTTCCCGCCGAGGGCCGCCCCTCCCCCCTCTCTGGGAGCCGCGCGGACCGGATCGCTGATCTGATGGGGAGGGAGCGGAGTTCTCCTTACCTCTCCCCACTTCCTCCGGGGGCCCAGCACGTTCCGCTCTCAGATGTGCGGCAGTGTGGATCCCTCCGCTCCAGCTTTTGACTGTCTGGGATTCCGTTGTTTGTCTGTGGCTGTTACTTTTGTTGTATTTTGTGGGGGAAGAATTCACGGGAAAGCTCACTCCGCCATGATGCTGACGTCACTCATAAAAGCTCTTTAATCTGATAAAGTCCCACTTGTTTATTTTTTCTTTAGTTTCCCTAGTCTGGGTAGGCATGTCATCCGAAAAGATTCCTTTAAAACCAATGTCAAATAGGGTGTTGCCTATATTTTCTTCTATGAGTTTTATAGTTTCAGGTCTCACCTTCAGGTCTTTGATCCATTTTGAGTTAATTTTTGTGAATGGCGATAGCACATGGTCCACTTTCATTCTTTTGCATGTGGCTGTCCAGTTTTCCCAACACCATTTATTGAAGAGACTTTCCTTTCTCCATTGCATGTTCTTAGCACCTTTGTGGAAAATTAGCTGTCCGTATATGTGTGGTTTTATTTCTGGGCTTTCAATTCTGTTCCATTGATCTGTGTGTCTGTTTTTGTACCAGTACCGTGCTGTTTTGATTACTATTGCTTTGTAGTATGTTTTGAAGTCAGGGATTGTGATGCCTCCTGCTTTGTTCTTTTTTCTTAGGATTTCTTTAGCTATTCGGGGTCTTTTGTTACCCCATATAAATTTTAGTATTCTTTTTTCTATTTCTGTGAAGAATGTCATTGGGATTCTGATTGGGATTGCATTGAATCCGTAGATTGCTTTAGGTAATATAGACATTTTAACTATGTTTATTCTTCCAATCCACGTGCATGGGATATCTTTCCATTTCTTTATGTCATCATGGATTTCTTTCAATAATGTCTTGTAGTTCTCATTGTATAGGTCCTTCACCTCCTTGGTAAGATTTATTCCTAGGTATTTTATTCTTTTTGATGCAATTGTAAGTGGTATTGTCTTTTTGAGCACTCTTTCTGTTAGTTCATTATTAGCATACAGAAATGCAACTGATTTTTGTAGATTGATTTTGTACCCTGCAACTTTGCTGTAGTTGTTGATTGTTTCTAATAGTTTTCCAACAGATTCTTTAGGGTTTTCTATATATACAATCATGTCATCTGCAAATAGTGAGAGTTTCACTTCTTTGTTACCCATTTGATTTCCTTTTATTCCTTTTTCTTGCCTAATTGCTCTGGCCAAAACCTCCAGTACTATGTTGAACAGGAGTGGTGAGAGTGGGCAGCTCTGCCTCGTTCTTGTTCTCAGAGAAATGGCTTTCAGTCTTTCCCCGTTGAGTATGATGTTGGCTGTGGGTTTGTCATATATGGCCTTTATTATGTTGAGGTATTTTCCTTCTATTCCCATTTTATTGAGAGTTTTTATCATAAATGGATGTTGTATCTTGTCAAATGCCTTCTCTGCGTCTATTGTGATGATCATGTGGTTTTTATTCTTTGTTTTGTTGATGTGATGTATCACATTGATTGATTTGCAGATGTTGAACCATCCCTGCATCACTGGTATAAATCCCACTTGATCATGGTGTATGATCTTTTTAATGTATTGTTGTATTCAGTTTGCCAATATTTTGTTGAGGATTTTTGCATCAATGTTCATCAGCGATATTGGCCTGTAATTTTCTTTCTTTGTATTGTCTTTGTCTGGTTTTGGTATCAGGGTGATGTTGGCCTCGTAGAATGATTTAGGAAGTGTTCCATCTTCCTCTACTTTTTGGAATAGTTTGAGAAGGATGGGTATTAAATCTTCTTTGAATGTTTGGTAAACTTCACCGGAGCCATCTGGTCCTGGACTTTTATTTTTTGGGAGGTTTTTGATTACTATTTCAATCTCTTTACTTGTTATTGGTCTATTCAGATTCTCCATTTCTTCTTGGTTCAATTTTGGGAGGTTGTATAAGTCTCAGAATTTATCCATTTCTTCTAGATTGTCCAATTTGTTGGCATATAATTTCTCATAGTATTCTCTTATAATCCTCTGTATTTCTGTGGTATCTGTTGTAATTTCTCCTCTTTCATTTTTAATTTTATTTACTTGAGCTTTTTCTCTTTTTTTCTTAGTAAGCCTGGCTAAGGGTTTGTGGATTTTGTTTATCTTCTCGAAGAACCAACTCTTTGTTTCATTAATCCTTTCTACTGTTTTTTTGGCCTCAATATCATTTATTTCTGCTCTGATTTTTATTATTTCTCTCCTTCTGCTGGCTTTGGGCTTTGTTTGTTCTTCTTTTTCTAGTTCTGTTAGGTGTAATTTAAGGTTGCCTATTTGGGCTTTTTCTTGTTTGTTAAGGTGGGCTTGTATCACTATGAGTTTCTCTCTCAGGACCGCTTTTGCTGATTCCCATATAGTTTGATATGGCATATTATCATTTTCGTTTGTTTCCAAATAGTTTTTGATTTCTCCTTTAATTTCATCAATGATCCATTGGTTGTTCAGTAGCATGTTGTTTAATCTCCACATTTTTGTCACTTTCCCAGTTTTTTTTTCATGGTTCATTTCCAGTTTCATAGCCTTATGGTCTGAAAAGATGCTTGTTATGATTTCAGTCTTCTTAAATTTGTTGAGGCTTGCTTTGTTTCCCAACATATCCAACCTAGAGACACTCTCTAGGTCTATCCTAGAGAGTGTTCCGTGCACGCTTGAGAAGAATGTGTAGTCAGCTGTTTTTGGATGGAGTGCTCTGTATATGTCTACTAGGTCCATCTCGTCTAGTTTTTCATTTAAGTCTACTATTTCTTTATTGACTTTTTGTCTGGATGATCTATCCATTGTTGTAAGTGGGGTGTTAAGATCCCCTACTATTATTGTGTTGTTGTTGATGTCTCCTTTTAGGTTTGTTAATAGTTGCTTTATGTACATTGGTGCTCCTATGTTGGGTGCATATATATTTATAAGTGATATGTCTTCTTGATGGAGTGTCCCTTTTATCATTATATATTTCCCTTGTCTTTCTTAACCTGTTTTTTCTTGAAGTCTACTTTGTCTGATATGAGTATGGCAACACCTGCTTTCTTTTGTTTGCCATTAGCTTGGAGTATTGTCTTCCATCCTTTCACTCTGAGCCTGTGCTTGTCTTTAGTGCTAAGATGTGTTTCCTGAAGGCAGCATATTGATGGGTCTTGCTTTTTAATCCATCCTGCTACTCTGTATCTTTTGATTGGAGAGTTCAATCCATTGACATTTAGGGTAATTATTGATATATGAGGGCTTAATGTTGCTGTTTTGTCACTTATTTTCTGGTTCTTTAGCATTTCCTTTGTTCCTTGTCCCATTTGTTTCGGACTGCCAATTCAGTTTGGTTGTTGTCTTATGACTCTTCTAGTTTTCTCTTTGTTTATCATATGTGGTTTTGTTATGATTATTTGTTTAGTGGTTACCTTGAGGTTTGGGCAAAAAATCTTGCGTACGATATAGTCCATTATCTGATGGCCTCCTATTTCCTTATACTAAGTCAAATCAATCACTTTCCTCTTCCCCTTCTAAGTTGTTCTTGTTATACCTTATTCTATCTTGTGTTGTGGCTGTGTGTTTACAGTGATGAGGTTAAATTTATTTTTGGTGAGTTTCTTCTTTTGCTCTTTGAATTTAGTATTTAAGTGGTTGCTAACCTATTCCGGTAAAGATCTACTAATTTCTGAGTTTGTCTACCTACTTTCTCCTTGCTCCAATCATTGTGTTCCCTTTCTCTTCTTTTTTTCAGGCCTGAGGGCCTTCTTGAGTATTTCTTGTAGTGGGGGTCTCGTGGCCATGAACTCCTTTAGCTTTTGTTTGTCTGGGAGTGTTACTATTTCTCCATCATATTTGAAGGATATATTTGCTGGATAGAGTATTCTTGGCTGAAAGTTTTTGTCTTTCAGTATTTTGAATATATCATTCCAGTCTCTTCTAGCCTGTAAAGTTTCTGTTGAGAAATCCGCTGAGAGCCTGATGGGAGTTCCTTTGTACGTTATTTTTTGTTTTTGTCTAGCTGCTCTTAATATTGTTTCTTTGTCATTGACCCTGCCTAGCCTTACCACTAGGTGTCGTGGTGAAGGCCTTTGTCTGTTAATATATATAGGTGTCCTGTTGGCTTCGGTTACTGGTATTTCCTGCTTCTTCCCCAGATTTGGGAAATTCTCAGCTATTATTTCCTTGAATAGGCTCTCTGTTCCTTTTTCCCTCTCTTCTCCTTCAGGAATACCTATAATTCTTATGTTACATTTTCTAATAGAGTCAGATATTTCTCGGAGTCTTTCTTCATTTCTTTTTAGTCTTAGTTCTCTCTCCTCTTCCATCTGGAGTATATCTGTATTCCTAGCCTCTAAAGTGCTAATTCTTTCCTCCATATTGTCAGCTCTGTTCTTTAAAGATTCCAGATTCTCCTTTATCTCCTCCATTGTGTTCTTCATCTCCATCAGCACTGATTGGTTTTTCTTTATGATTTCAATCTCTTTTGTGAAGAAACTCCTAATCTCATTGAATTGTTTATCTGTGTTGTCTCGTATTTCCTTGAGTGTTTTTATGATAGCTATTTTGAAATCTCTGTCATTTAGATTATGGATTTCTGTGTCTTCGGGGTTGATTTCTGGGTGCTTGTCATTTTGTTTCTGGTCTGGTGATTTCATATATTTTTGCATTGTGGTTCCTGTGTTGGTTTTGTTTTTCCTCATCCTGGAATTCTCTGGTTGCAATTTCCACCTGCCGCCACTGTCTGGTGGTAAAGGGCTGTGTAGTCTAAGCCCCCTGCGCTCTGCCCCAGTTTTTCTGCTGCGATCCGCAGTTTTGTTTTTTGTTTTTTTTTTTTTTCCCGAAGCGATCCACGAGTCCGGTCATTTGATCAGGTCTGCTGCGGGTTGCTTGGTCTGATCTGTCGCGGATCTCTTGGTCCGGTCTGCCGCGTATCACTAGGTCTGGTCTGGTCGGTTGAGCTGCAGGGTCTGGTTTGTGGGGAGGGGGGGCTCTCTCTTTTGCCCTCTGGGTCCCTGACGTGGGAGGCTTCTCGTTTGCCCCTCTTTATCTGCTCTCTGGGGTGCTCAGATGTTGATGGTAGCCCTGTGGCTCTTCTGAGTCCTCTGTGCGGGAGTTTCCCACTGGCTGAGAGAGTCCGAAGAGCTATGGTTTCCCCGCCGAGGGCCGCCCCTCCCCCCTCTCTGGGAGCCGCGCAGACCGGGATTGCTGATCTGATGGGGAGGGAGAGGAGTTCTCCTTACCTCTCCCCACTTCCTCTGGGGGCCCAGCACGTTCCGCTCTCAGATGTGCAGTAGTGTGGATCTTTCTGCTCTAGCTTTTCACTGTCTGGGATTCCGTTGTTGGTCTGTGACTGTTCCTTTTGTTGTATCTTGTCGGGGAAGAGTTCACGGGAAAGCTCACTCTGCCATGATGCTGAAGGTGGTTTCTCTTTTTTTGTGATCTATGGCTCTGCTCTGATTTTTTTTTTGCTGGTTACTGTGAGGTTTGTATGAAGATCTCATAGATGATATAGTCCATCTTCTGATAGCCTCTTATCTCCATTAGCCTAAGCAGGTTCCATCCCTTTCCCCTTTCCTTCTGAGTTATTGTTGTCACAAGTTATTCATTTTTGTGTTGTGCGTTTGTGACTAAGGTCAAGTGTTTATAGTTACTTTTGATGCTTTCCTTCCCTTCTTCTTTGAAGTTATAATTAAGTATTTGCTACCCTGTTGTGAAACAGAGCTGTAGCTTTCTGATTTTGTCTGTCTATTTATCTCTTTGCTCAAAGCTTTGTAGACATTTGCCTTCTTTTTGTTTCAGGTATGAGGGTGTTCTTGATCATTGCTTGTATTGGAGATCTAGTGGCGATGAACTCCCTCAGCCTTTGTTTATCTGGGAAAACTTTTATTTCTCCATTGTATCATAAGGATCGTTTCACTGGATAGAGTATTCTTGGCTGAAAGTTTCTGTCTTTCAGTATTTTTAATATATCATTCCATTCATTCCTTGCCTGTAAAGTTTCTGCCAAGAAATATGCTGAAAGCCTGATAGGGGTTCCTTTCTAGGTTATTTTCTTCTGTCTTGTTTCCCTTGATATTTTTCCTTTGTCATTGGCTTTTGCCAATTTTAATGTTATATGCTTTGGAGAAGGTCTTTTAGCATTGATGTAATTAGGCGTTCTGTTGGCTTCATGTATTTGTAAGTCCGGTTGTTCCCCAGGTTTGGGAGGTTCTCAGCTGTTATTTCTTTGAACAAGCTCTCTGCTCCTTTCTCCCTCTGGAATATGTATAATTCTTTTATTGCTTTTATAATTGAGTCACATATTTCTCCAAGAATTCCTTCATTTTTTAAAAATCTGAATTCTCTCTCCTCGTCCACCTGAAGCATTTCTATATTTCTATCTTCTAAATCACGAATTCTTTCAGTCATAATATCAGCTCTATTTTTTAAGGATTCTAGATTCTTTTTTATCTCATTAATTATGTTCTTCATATTCAGAATTTCTGCCTTTTTTTTTAATAGTTTCAGTCTCTTTGATGAAGTATTCCTTTTCCTCATTAATTTTATTCCTGAGTTCATCGAACTGTCTGAACATCCTTGTAACTTTGTGAGTTTCTTTATGACAGTTTTTTGAATTCTCTGTCATTTAGATTGTAAATTTCTGTGATCAAGGTTGGTTTCTGGAGATTTGTCATTTCCTTCTGCTCTGAATTGTTACTGTAGTTTCTTATGGTGTTTGATGAACTAATTGTTTGCCTGCGTATTTGTGGTAGTACCAGGTCGCAGATTCCACCTGCTACCACTGTGGGGGAAGCATGAGCTGTCTTTCTGATCCCCCCCATATGCTGGAATTTGTGTTGGTACAGTGGGTGTTCTCACCCGCTGAGAAATCATTTACACTGGGCTCAGAGCTCCCGCCACATGGAGGCAAGTACCCAGTTGTGAGACCGCAGCACTACTATGGGTGTGTGTGCATCTGGGAGAGCATTTGCATGTGCGCGTGTATCTGCTGCTGCCTTTTCTCATGCTCATGGCAGCCTCTGTGCTTGGTGGGTGGGGCTTCTTCACGGGTCTGAGCATTGGCCGATCATTGGGACTGCCGTGGCACGGTGGGCTTTCCAACCATCCAGGAAAGCATTCATGTGCGGGTCCAGGGCTGCCGCCAACCCCTCCCAGAGTTGCACCAAGGCGCATTCCCACTTTTGGGGATGCAGCAGTACTATTGGCTCTCACGCCAACCTGGGAAGTGCTTGGGCGTGTGCACAGTGCTGCCAGGGAAGGGTTGGGGATAGGAATGAATTCATAGTACGTGCAATGACAAGCATAAATCTCAAAATAATAATGCTGAGTGAAAGAAGACAGTAAAAAATGAGTAGTATATGATCCCATTTATAAAAATTCATGGAAAATACAGGAAAATCTATAGGGACATATACCAGAACACTGGTTGCCTGGGAATCAGAATGTGTTTGCAAACGGCAGGGAAGGAGGAATTAAAATGAGCATGAGGAAATTTGGGGAGGATGGGCATTTCTTTTCTTGATTGTGGTGATGGTTCAATAAGTTATAATCAAAATATATCAAATTGTTCACTTTAAATGTATGTAGTTTACTGTATGTCGTTAATGCCTCAATTAAGCTAGAACATGTAGGGGAAAGAGAGGGAGAGAGAGCCGAAAGAGGGAAAAGGGAAGGAAAAGAAGGACTGAGGGTGAAAATTAAGTGGACAAAAGGAAGAGGGAGACACAGGAGGCATCGGGTCTCTGTGGCTTTGGCATCTTCTTCCCCTGGAGTCTCCCATACTGGGCAGCTGACTGGACCATTCTGATGCGCTCTCCTCACCTCACAAGTCACTTGTCTGCCGGCGGAAGAAGGAGGGCAACTATGAGGTGCAGTGTCAATGCCTGGGCTATTACCTGCCTCCTGGCGACCTACGGAAGCTGCGATGACTAGATCTGACTAGATCTGAGGTCCCTTTTTCATAGCTGGGGTCCAGAGAAGCTTGGCTGGAACAGAACGAAACCACATTGGACAGACACAGGCTCCAAGCCTTTCTAGACTTGGGCCCTGACTGGCTCACAGGGGACTAAGCTGAAAGGTTTCAACTTCCTTAAGTCCTGAAAGTGACTGTAACTTCTGTCCTGTGGTGTCACACCAGTTCATCCCTCAGGGACACCAGAATTGGTGAAACCAGCACAGACATTGCCATCATGTAAAATCGAATCCCCACTTCATTGCAAGGTTTTCCTTCTTAGGAAACTTTGGAACATCCCTCCCCTTGACTCTGTGCAGCCATCACACCCCTCTCGGTTCCTCCATATTCCTCCCCCAGTGAAGCACTGGCAGTCTCACGTTCCCTTTTTCTGCTTCATTCTCTGAAGCTCAGATTCACCAGGACTTCCAGATCAATCTCCCTCGATGTCTCCTCTCCCCATTCATGGGTCCTCCATGACGGGAAACAGGCCAAGATGAGAGGAGTGGGTGAGACATGACTCTGCAGTCACCTTGGGCCTTGGGAGCTGAGATGACTAGGTGTCTGGAGACCCTGAATCCCAGAGTAACACCAAGGCTCTGGGAATAGAGTATCTGCTCTGGATGTAAAAGTGAATAAAACTCGGGGCGGGGGGAATCTGAGGGAAAAGAAAGAGTCTTTTTTCATCTTTCTCTGTACAGAGTCCAACTAGCCTCACAGCAGAGGCTCCCCAACAAGCAGCCCAGAGCATCCCAGGCATGAGGCAGGCTGTGCTGTTCTGCAGTGGGTCTGTGGGAACAGATTACATTATCTGTACACACTTTGCAGACGACCACAGCTGAAGACACCCAAGGGCTGAGAATTAAAGTCACAGTCATGACACTCTCTCAGACTTCTTGTGTGTGAGCTTCACATTCTCAATCTTAAGCTGTGATTCTCTGAGAATGCACACTCTGAAGATGCTAATGATTAATAATATTAATATATTATTATTATACATTGCATACATCATACATTATACACTGTACATTATAATGATAAATTAATATATAATTATTATTATACATTAATATATTATGATATATTACATTATTATAATAATATGATAATGATTAATAATAGTTATCATTATTGACTTTAATTTCTGCTAAGCAACATGACTGGCAAGCTCTGCGTGTATTATCTCAGTTACAGTCACCATTTTTAGGGTTTTATTCCCATTTTAAGCTAAAGATATGGAGGCTCAGAAATATTAAGTAACTTGACAAAGAAGGAAAAAAATTACTCCAAAGCTAAATTAAACACCTATTCAAACTATGTGTCAAAGAAAGAAAGACGTTATCAGACCTACAAACAGACTCAAAGTTGACCTCCCACAGGCCTGCAGTGAAAGAACCAGTAAAGAATGTGCATCAGGAAGAAGAAATGTGAGCCCAGGAAAACAAAACAGGAGTCACGAGGAAAGGAAAAAACAATCTGTCTAATTTAGTATTAGTTTTAAAACAAGACATTAAAAACACATTCGAACCAAAATTCCAGATGATTACCACATGGAAGAATAGAGGAGAGAAGATTTAGCTAAAAAATAACTCATTTTTTAGGGAAGATATAAATACTTAGATACTCTATTATTGTTTAACACATTGCTCTCAGAAACTGATAAATCTGTGGGACAAAAGTAAGTAATGATAAAGAGGATTTGAAGAGTGCAACATACTCAACCAGGCAAATAGACAAATCCCAACACACTGGCTGATTTTGAGACTTGTGATGCTGAAAACGGTCATTCTCCTGACAGCATGATACGGCAATGGGACATCAATTTTCATGAATCAAATTTCCAACGCATACAAATCTAAAAGAAGGGAAAATCCAGTATTTCATTATATGCAACTGTGATTCAACATGCAACAAATACCAGAAAAATAGAGACCCAGAAGTAGGTGTCTTTTTTGAGAAGACAGATATAACAACTCTTTAGTGAAATATTATGTTGGAATCTATTGGAATATTACACAAAAAGGACAATCCATTTGGACTAGGTAGGTTTTCTCTGTGACTGTGAGGGCAGAACTCTAAAGAATCCCCTGACTGTGATACCGCTCTGTTGATCTTAAAATACAAATGCATAACACTCAGGAAAGGAAAATGAGAGAACAAAATGAGAAGGAAAGATCTCCTTTCTCTCCTCACCTGAAACCCAATCTCTCACCTCAGAAAGATCACTGTCTGTATCTTCTCTGTCATGCAAAGGAATCAAAGAAAAGAAAACTATTGGTATATATTAAAGTTTCAAGAGCTCAAAGGAAGAAGACATCAGGACCCCTGCAGAGGCATTAATGTAGTGTGAGCTCCATGTCATCTGCCCCGTCTTGTCTTTTCTTCATCGTGTTTGTCGGCCTTCTTGGCCCCTCACTCTCCCTGCCTCGCTAGCGAGTCTGTCTGCATCAGTGCTACCGCCAGTCTCTCTCTTGCCGTCTTCACTTTCCCTTCCTGTTTCCTGATATCCTCCTCAGTCACCAGAAGTTGTTTGCAAAGGAGCTGTGGGATGTACAGACCAGCTCCTGGGATCGTCTCTGCTGAATCTGAAGACAAGGCAGGGATGGGCATGGGACTGGAGTTCAGACCACCTGCGAGCACACCTGGCAGGGATGCACCTGTGCAACTAGGTGCAAGATTCAGCAGGGCTTTGGCAAGGTCCAAAGGGCTTAACAGGTTTCCTTTACTCTGCTGGCCTGGAGACCTTGCAGTCTCTTCTGCCAGCAGAGTTGTTGGGGCTGCTCCAAGGTTTCCTCCCATTGATGGCATCTGATGTCATTGCCAGGATAGGATGTGATTCTAGTAACTGGCCTCTTGAATATGTAACTGGACGTCCTCAAAGGGATGGAGATGCTCAAACCAGGCTTTGGGTTGGATTGGTTTCCACAATCATGTTGCTTCCTCTGTGATGATTTGACCATCATACTTCTTTTCTTCTTACCCTATAAAAATAAATTGTGAATGTGAATCAGAGTGATAAAATGAAGCCTGCCTTCCCAGGACAATTATGTCAGATGCCTTGTGCTTCTACCCTCCTACCCTCCCTGTGGGGATTAATCTGACCTGTGTCCTGTGACATCATCAAAGAGATTTGGGTCAAGAACAGAAAGCTCGAGGTCAAAACTCAGGACTACGGCAGGTCATTTCTTCTCCTCCATGTTCTTAGACACTTATGAGTATGACTTTATTCTCTTTTTGTCCTTGTCACTCTCAACAACAAAATCCCTGGTGCTCCCTGTCAGGACACACGGTCCCCAGTCTTTTTCTAAATCCCAAATCGTACCATTCTTCTGTACTATATGATTATTCATTTGATTAACCCATTGACCAGTTGGTGTTCATAGCTCCATTAGAGCTTAAATCAGTAGTGAAATTATCATCCACCCCACTCCTAGTGACTCTTATTTCACAACTGTGAACATTAAATCTCAGTACAGAGAATGTAGGTCTAAAAAAACTCAACTTATAAATGGAGATTGTACTGTAAGTGGGAAATACACACTGGATTTATGAAACACAGGAAAAAAATGTAAACTTTCTCATTATTAAGTTTTGTATAGACTGCACCCACATTGATGATCTCTTGGTTATAGTGGGTTAAATATACTATTAAAATTAGTTTCACCTGTTTGCTTTCATTTTTTAAAATGTGGCTACTAGAAAAAAATTAAATTCTATAATATAGAATGCTTAATGTTACTATTGGACAGTGCTGAGGAAGCCATCAGTGAAAATAAAGTCCAGAGAAAGTGGTTAGGGAAATTTTTTCCCTAGAAAAGGAGTCTACACTGGCCCACACTGCAAGATGCAATAAAAACTGTCACACACACACACACACACACACACACACACACACACACTGACAGAATGAAACAAACCTCTTCCTAGCGTCCCACCACTTCTCACATGGCATGAGGTTGCACTCCTACTTAGTCCTAAGTGGACTAATCTCAAGAAAGAAGGCAAAAGTCAAAATAATTTACCAGTTAGGAAGATCTAAAACCAGAGATTAAAGCTCAAGATATGTGGTGAATTTCCTGTCGTGGCTTCTGTTATTAATCCAATATGTTAGGGAGACTTTTCCAAGGAGGGTTGTTTTAAAACTCACTTTTTCTTTACTATGTAAAAATAGACAGGCTATGTGAAGAAGAATTACTCTAGCCAATCAATGAAAAGGAGATGATAGAACACGAATACCCTTATTATAAGTCACTACTGGATTAGAGAGACAGGGAACAGCTGACATTGGGTTAATTTGGCCTAAATTAGGCTGATTCTGATTTCATGACCGTCATATTGATTGTATTATGCTAGAACCTATGAAACTTCCCAGCCCCCCTACTATTTAACCACCAAGGCCCACCACCCTGACCAGTCCTTGCTGACACATCCCCTGCCTCCATCCCTTCTGACAACACCTGGAGGTTTTTCCCCGAATCCCACTATGTCCCTGTGCTCTTCTACCTGCCTCAGGGCCAGGAAATCATTTTCTCCAAGCCTCAGGCTCTGCGTGTGCCCAGCTCTGGGGATGTCACTTCTCCCTCGAGTGAAGACAAGGATCAGAGCGCAGACCCTGTGAGCTGAAGCACTTCGACAAAGACTGGGGTTGCTGACAGAAAAGAACCCTTAGTGGGCATGGTTACCAGGGTCCAAGAAGCCCCAGTGATTCCTCCAGGGAATGTGATGCAGGACAGAGCAGGAAGGTCTGTGGGTGGTTCGGCTGGGGAATGCCTGTAGGGTGACATAGGTGACATTGGTAATGCATTCGCCAATGTTGTTCACTCATTTATTCATCGTATGTCATGGAGTGCTTTCTACATACATCCAGGCAACAGTCTTACCCTCTGGGGCTCACAGGCAGTGTCAGAAGAATTTCTAAATTTTATTTCTAATATATAGGTACAGCACTGGCAATACACTAGGTGTTCCAAGCATTTTTCAAACATGAACTCCTTTAATACTCTCCATAAACCTACAAAGTAGGTATGCTGATCATTATTGCCAACTGAGTGATGAAGAAACTGAGGGACCAATCAGGTAAATAACTCGGTCAATACAAATATCTAGGAAGGGATTGAGCTGGAATTTGGATGTGAGGAGTTAGCTCCATAGTCTGTGCTCTTAACCATGACATTTACTCTCTAAAGACTTCACATCATGAAAAAATTTGATCAGTTATCCATTTTCTTGGTGCATTGAGTAGCCACACTATTTTATCTGTGTCTAAAAAATAGAATACCTGCGTAGAAACTACTGCACATACACACTCAAATTACATCTACCAATGTCCCCAGTCCCTGAAAATTAATACAGAGAACATTTCAGAATGTTTCTTGCCCAAGTTGGGAGGACTCTGAGGAAATCTTAGTGTTACTGTAAGAAGCTGAGGACAGGCTGGGAGTGGGTCTCAGTGGAAAGGTGTCCTCAGGAATCACCATTGAATGACAACATTGATGGGAGGGTCTCAGCAGTGACTGAATTCAGGATCTGGTGGTATTTTAACCTGGTGCTTATGTTCTGGCTGTGGGTTTATGGTGATGCAGCACAGGGAGAGGGGATGGTTCACTGTGTTCTTGGGGAAACCAGACCCATGAAAGAGAGGGAATGTTGGTTTCCTTAAACAGTGGACTCGTGGTGGGAAAAATTCGGCCTGGAAGAGACAGTCGTGTTCCTGGTATAAACAGAAGGAGTTGCCTCTGCTTCAGCCAGAGCAGACAGCCCTTCCTCATGCACTCATTTTATCTCAATGGGAGGAAGGAGGAGGAAAAAAATTCAATGGGGTGTGGCTGCCTCTCAAATTTTAACAAGTTTATAACAATTCACTTTGGGTAACTGGGAAAGAATCTGCTCTCCATCCCTCTCTACCCTGCTCTGTGCACTGATAGGTTGTCCTGTATGGATTGTATTATCAGCCCACTCTTGTGCTCTTTCTTCCAAATGAGTTTGAAAATGGTAGCTGTGGAAGGAGAGAAGAGGGCTAGAGAAGAGAGAGATGAAGAAACTCCCCCTTCCCTGCAGAGACTGCACATTTGGGCAGTGGTTCAATTCTTCTGTCACAGGCTAAGCCCCTTTCCAGGTTCCTGTAACTGCTCCATCCCCTTGGATCAAAGGGTATCTCCTTTAATCCAAGGAATGATAAGCGATCCCTCATATTGCTACTCCCAGGGTGTCCCACCATCCTCTGTTGGTTTCTCTTAGCCCTGCTGTGATGTTGTGATTTATAATAAAAAATATATATTTGGTCTTCATCCTGTTTCTGGCACAAAGATCCTAAGACCCTTGGAATTTCCTGAGCAATAGGAGCCATGGGAGCATCTTTTGTTGTATTTGGTCTCTCCTCCTCAGTGCCTGAGCCATAAAGGTGAAATGGGTGACCTGCTATTCATAACAAGCCCCATTCCAGCATAAGTGGGTTTATGCTAATGAGGTGACTTTTGGAGAGCACCTAAGGGGGCTGGTTGCCAGTGGAGCCAGCCAAGAGATTAGAGATTTGGAATTTTCAGTCCCACCCCCTGATATCCAGGGAGGGGAGAGGGGATGGAGATTGAGTTCAATCACCAATGGCAAATAATTTAATCAATCCAATCAATCAATGCTTATGCAAGGAAGCCTCTAGAAAAATACAAAAAGGTGGGTTCGGAGAGCTTCCAGGTTGGTGAAGACATGGAAATTTGGGAAGTGGCACACCTGGAGAGGGCATGGAAGCTCCAAGCCCCGTCTCCATACCTTGCCCTATGCATCTCTTCCATCTGGCTATTCCTGAGTTACATCCTTTCATAATAAACCAGTAATCTAGTAAGTAAAATGTTTCTCTGAGTTCCATGAGCCACCCTAGCAAATCAATGGGACTTGAGGAGGGGGTCCTGGGAACCTCCAATCTATAGCCGGTCAGTCAGAAGCACAAGTGACAATCTAGGCTTTCGACTGGTTTCTGAAGTAGGAAGGGAGGCAGTCTTGTGGGACTGAGCCATTAACCTATGGGATCTGACGCTGTCTCTGGGTAGATAGTGTCACAATTGAGATGCATTGTAGAACACACAGATGGTGTCAGAGAATTGCTTGAATGTGTGGGGAAACCCCCCCACCTCATGCTGTGGCATTGGATTCAGAACTTGTTCTACCTGCTCACACTTATATAAATAGTATCTTCATTAAACCCTCTTCATTTAATCCGTTTGACTGGGCAGCCGCTTCTCGACAAGTTGCCAACTAACATACACCCTGGCACTATATGGGCTCTACACATTCTAACCAGAAGCCAAATCTTTCTTATTCACTGTCACAGAAGAGGAAGCCACATCTCAAGAAAAGAAGGAAACGTCACCCTTTGCCAATATAGGAGCTTGAAGCACAAAACACAAAAGCCACTTCCTCCTTTGCCTATCGTTTGAACACAATTATTTCTCAGCAAACTTCCCACGCCTTGAAGCAGTGATATTTGGTTAGGAGGATTGGCTGGAAATAAGGTGAAGGTGTTCTGCCCTGCAAAGAACAGGACACAAGTATCAAGTAGAGCCCAGTATTTCTGCCCCATCAGAACGGCAGCCTAGACTTGATGCCAAAGTGGTCCTGGTTAGTTGCTCATACAAACGTTCTTTCTCACCCGGCTCGCTGGAAATCAACTGAATCTTGCCCTTAGAATATACTGTCACTTTTGTTTCAAACAAACCTCTCATGCCAAGTGTGCTTGGTACCTGAGATGCCTTAAAACATGGCCCCACAGGGTGATGGTTGCACAACATTTTGTGTGTTCTAAAAGCCACTGGATATTAATTTAAAATGGCTAAAATGGTGAATTTTATGTTATGTGACTTTTATTAAAAAATAAATAAATTACTGGTCCCATACGGGTTTAAACAGGGAACCTAGTTAATCAGTTTGGGTTTTGGCAAAATCATATCCGTTACCCAGGGATTGGATTTTGATGAACATTATTTTTCATAAAATCCAGACAACATTGGCTTTTTTTTTTTTTATCTCTGTGGTGATCATGCAAAATGCTGGTGGGGAGAGCACGACATGATGTAATTCATACAGAAAGTATGGATGTTAATTGTGCAAATGTCCTAACTGAAGCTTTCTAAATTTTCTTTTTATTCTATGTGGAAATAAAATCACAGGATAGGCTGAAGATGTTTAGGAACTGCATGTAATGCTATTGAGAAAATATCAGAATGGACAAGGATAAGAAATTGTAATTGATAAGATTTGGTGCACCACATCTTGGAGCTGTGGTCTTCATTCAAGGGACAGACAGCTCATGGTGACTCACAGGGAAGGAGCTAAGAGAATAAATACTCTGACCTCTCTCTCCTCTATTTTTCTGATATCCTGTTGGTGTTTCCCACTGGCCAAAACCAACTGAAAGGCAGAGGTCAAGAAAGTCCATTGTCATACTCCAAAGGTGTCAGCATTCCAGCATCCAACTGGATGGATTTGGAGGGGTCAGTGGAAGACATCCAGCTCACTTTACTATCTATTTACTTGTTTATTGGGTCTCCCCCCACCATTAGAATGTAAGTTCCATGAAAGGAAAGACGATGTATGTCTTGTTTAGTATCACAGCCCCAGTTTCTAGACAATAGATACTTCATAAATATTCACAGGATGAATAAATGACATCGGGACGATTCCTTAACATCTCCAAGCCTCCTGGGTTTCTCCTCTGTTTGTCACAGGGTGTTTGGGCTGGACAAGAGGTAGAATTTAGATGCTTCTGGCAAACGATTGAGATACACCCTTATAACGCCTCCAAAACACCTACCTGCATGAGTCGATATGCATGGAGGTTTTGAGAAGATTCCACTGGAAGGAAAAGAGAGAGAAGACAGAAGGGTGGAGAATGTCCATGTGTCCAGCAGACCTAAGTGGTTATTTGGTGGCCCCTTAAGTGAAGGGATAGAATGAGAGATGGCACCATGGTGTTTATGAGTCAGAAGTGATTCCATGCCCAAGGGCAGCTGCTTTCAAGCTCGGGAGACAATGGCAGCCCCAAGCTGGGGAGAGAACCTGCTTCTTCCGGCACAGTTCAGGATGACTCTCGGCACTCTGTGGGCTTGACCTGGCCACAAGCAAATATCGCTGTGCTGAGCTGGGCAGAAACTTGGGGAAGGCATATGAGGGACTTTGACAAGGATGTCAGAGAAGAGGAAGATGGGGAGCAGAGACCAGATGCTACTTCAGCAAAACCCACAAACTCCCAAAGAGGGATTTTTATGAGAAATAGGGAAGAGGAAGGAAGACAGTCTGAGATCCCATGGTCAAAAGCTAGCCGGGCAAATTGAGCCAGCCCATATCTGTAGCACTGGCAGACGCAGCTTGAGAGTTTCAAATTGCACATACAGTGGATACTTTTATTAAAGCTGGGAATTACCCATGAAGTAGGGTCACAGAAGTGGGACGTAACAAAGATTAAATATCGATAATAAAGCGATGTAATGTTCAGGGAAGTAATGGCAAGTACTATTGGGTGTTGTACATTATAGGATTTCAAATAGAAGGTATGCCCCCTCCCAAGATAAGAATTAGAAATGTCTCTTTCTGACACTTTTCATATTTTTTAAAGATGGAAGTACTTTATTAGAGGTATATTTGGAAATATAAAAACCATTGCATTCTAGACTCAATAAAGCCAAATGGTAACAGTAAATAATCTTTAAGATCTTTAGTAAGAGGAAGGTTTTACTGGAATGCCTAAGATGTTTGCAGCATCACTTGAAACAAGTTGTTTTAATGCAGTTCGAAATCTCGTTACAATGAGCTTCAAGCAAGTATCTGAATTATTGATACAACTGACTTTTTCATATTTGGTGGTCACAAGGATGGGGCGAAATAGTCAATATTGTTGGTGGCTCTCCCTAGTCCCCTTTTTGGGCCAGCTGTCCCCTTCTCCAGAAAATTGGCCTCAGCCAAAGGGGAGTTGTTATACATCTTCCCACCACCATGGGGGCAGCACGCAGCCAATAATTAACTGACACAGGGACAAAACAGGCTGCTCCCTGTGCCTCAAAATGGGACCAACGCTGAGGTACAATTCATGCTCCAGAGCTCACAGTGAGGTCAGGCTGCAAGTAGGTTCCAGCTGAGACCACAGCCTTGCTCCGCTCCTTCTTCTTCCCGTACTTTCTCTCTTCTCAGAGCACTCCCTCAGTAAATCATGGGCACCAAAATCCCTGTCTCAGGCTCTGCTTTTAGGGAAGCTGACCTAAGTTGGTTATTGTCGTTTTAGAAATAGCAGTGTTCATAATGGAATTAGCACAGACTTATTGTTATTGGAAACTTAAACAAAAGGGTCTTGGGCCGGCCCTGTGGCTTAGTGGTTAAGTGCTCGTGCTCTGCTGCTGGCGGCCAGGGTTCGGATCCCAGGCGCGCACCACTTTCTCCAGCCATACTGAGGCCACGCCCCACATACAGCAACTAGAAGGATGTGCAGCTATGACATACAACTATCTATTGGTGCTGTGGGGGAAAAATAAATAAATAGATAAAATTAAGGTATATTAAGAAAAAAGGGTCTTTGGGTGACTCTGCAAGAGCATGACATTATCTGTAAAATCAAGGGGTGTCCTTCAGGGGGCAGAATAGAGAACAGTGTCCTGTTGCTGTGTGGTAGATTGACATACTCTTTCCTTGATGCATTCATTAAGTAAACATTATTGATCCGTGAACCTAATCTTCTGTTGGGTCATAAGCGTGTAGAGATAAATGACAAGGAACTCATAGGATAGCGGGGCACAAAAACACATGAGCATCTGATTATAATCCAACATGCTGTGTATCACAAATAAAAGATTGATAACTTTAGGCACAACAGAACAGAAATGTTAAGGCAGGGAGGCAACCAGATGATTTAGAACTGAGGATGGAAAGATTTTCTATGAGTAGAGCTTAAGTAAACTTCAAATTACTATATTTCTAATGATTTACTTTTGGACAGTTTGTGAAAGTTTGATAGATTTGTGCAGTTACTAATGTTTTTCTTCAACCAGACATTAAGGAAGACATATAAGCTTCCTCTCATTGATAACCTACCACTAATTTTAAAAGCATTTAACTAGAAGAGTGCTTAAAATTTAGCTCAAAGATGTTCATTACGGTATAGTTTATAGTACTAAAAAGTTGAAAATGATGCAAAAACAGGCTAAATACATTATGACACATGTATACCGTGCAGCTCTCGAGAAAAAACTGAAGTTCTAAGAGGTTCGATGAGTTGAAAAGATGTTCACAATATAAGTGGGAAAAATAAAGGTTTTAAAATAACATGGGCCTACTTGTTCTGTGTCACCCTGAGGATAACTTTCTGTGTAGCCATGAGATATCTGGCACTATGTTATGGTTTTCTCTTTCCATGTAGACGGGTGTGACTAATACAGCATTATTAATACTCAAGTGTTTTTAAGCAAGGGGTGCCAAGGATGTTGTCCCACTTCCTGAAAAACCAGTATGAATCTGCCCCCCAAAAATCATGACCAGGGCCCGCCCCAGTGGCCTAGTGGTTAAGTTTGGCGTGCTCTGTTTCGGTGGCCTTGGTTTGGTTCCCAGGTGCAGACCTACACCACTCGTCTGTCAGTGGTCATGCTGTGGTGGCAGCTCACATACAAAACAAGGAAGATTGGCAGCAGTTGCTAGCTCGGAGAATCTTCCTCAGTAAAGCAAAAGATCACGATCAGGGCCAGCACTGGGGGGAGGGGAGGGAAGCACTCGTCTCAGGCACAAAATTTAAGTGTGCATCAAAAAAAATCAAGATAAATACCATGTAAATGCAATTTTTAAAAATATCAAAATCAATGCAAGAAAAATCCATGATAAGCAAAATATCCAAATCCAAGATCTGACAGTGCTATGCTGGGGTCATAATGGAACCTGATACAAAAGGAAAAATGTGAGCCCCTACATATACTTTTTCAATGTACTTTTAATGGTTAATTTTTTTCTAGAAATTGATTTTGAAAAATTATTGATGAGTTTTCTTCCATTAAAATCAAGAAAGTCAAATTTTAATAAATTCTGGTTTGGGGAAAAATAAAATATTTAAATTTAAAATAATATTTTATGTTCTAATATCCTTACTTTTCAATTTTTTAATTTTTTTTCAATGATCTTTAATGGTTTAGGAAGGAAAAGTACATTTTAGGTGGTCAATAAATAGTTCTTGAATGAATGGATCTGTCTTTTTTTGGACACCATAAATTATTTGGATTATAAGAGGACAGAGTTATTTCACTTTATATTTATGGGATTTGAGAACCATGCAGTTTTTATTCTAAGTGTCTTTTCTGTCTCTAGTGGAGGCATATGAGGCCATGGGGGTAAAGGAACGTACCAAGCATAGCTTGATGTTTATATTAAGAAAGATCCTTATTTTGGAGGTTACAGCTTTCACTTACCTTAGAAACATAGAGTTCCTTAACACGATTGTATTTTAAACCAACATGTAACACTGTAATAGAGATAGACAATGCCTTGTGCAAGTCTTCTGTCAGAAAGAACTTTATTCAAGCATTATAGATTTATAGACCTTGATAGCTAAGAGGAAATATAGATGCAAATCCTCCTCTTTGTATATTCCAAATTGTTGTAATCAAATGCAAAATGTTGACAATCCATTGGCTGCTGTATCAGTTAGCAATTGCCACAAATAACACTTCATAACAAACCACTCCTGAAACTCAGTGCCCTAAAATAATGATACCTGATTGTTGCTCCTGAGTTGATGGGTTGGGTGGGCAGGTCTGCTGATCTTGACTTGGCTCACTGATGTGACTGCAGTCAGCTACAAGTTGGTTAGGTGGCTGATTAAGGACAGCCTCAGCTGGTGTAACGGGATGACTTAACTCTCCTCCATATGTTTCTCACATCCCTCCAGCGGGTTAGACTGGGCACGTTCTTATGGCGGAGACAGGGGTGCAAGAGCGAGCAAGACAAATCATGCAAAGGGCAAGAAGGGATGCACACCCAATTTTGAAACCTCTGAGTCATGCTTGCTAACATTCCGTTGGCCAAATAAACTTTCAAGGCCAAGCCAGAGTCAGAGAAGGAAGGGTTACAAAGTTACAGGGAAGGGATGTGGAGGCATGGAAACCATTCTTGAAGGCATTGATGCAATTAACCTACCACAATTGGCAATGGGTAAAAATCATGCCTTCAATATCCCTTAGAATTGTCACCTCTATATTGAACCCTCTGGACAAGCCAAACATTGAAGACCAACCTATCATAAATGAACTCTTGTTTGTAAACAGATGTCAGCCCCTCTCCCAAATTGTGGCTGCCACAAATAACAAAGACTGAGCCTCCATCAATCAAGTTTAATGTTGTGATCAAATTGTTCAACACAAGATCATTACCGAGCAAACTGAATCCTAAATGATAAGTTGACTCAAAGTAAATAGTCTTTTCTCTGTATCCCCAAACTAAGAATTCCTAGGGTCAAAGAAAGAGAAGGAGAAGGACTAGTGGCCTGGAAGAGGAGCTCTCTGGTCAAGAGTTCAAAGCCCAGCTCAGCCCGCTACAGCTGTGTAATGATGGGAAAGTTACTTAACCTCTCTGAGCCTCAGTTTGCTCATCTTCAAAATGGAGAGTAACCATTCATTCACGCTTTCATTCAAAATATTTATGAAGAATCCACTGACTATACTTCCCTGCACTTAGGGAGCTCAGAATCTAATTGGAGACACTCAAGAAGAAAAGAAATTATAATACAGAGCTAGAAAGCATGAAGCCTCAGAGGACACGCAGAGGTGACATCTAATCCTACTTGAAGAGATCTAAAGAGTGCTTCCTGGTGGAAGTGACGACTAAGCTGAGACTCAAAGAGAGGGCAAAAATTAGCCCAATTTTGAGGAAAGGTGTCCTAGGAAGAGAGAATGGCAGATGCAAAGTCCTAAAGCCAAGAATATGTTTTCCTTTCTAGTTTTAAAAACAAGCTCTGGTATAAGCATGGAAAACAGAAGAATATTCTAGAGCATTCACTCACGCACAACACAAATCCCCCGGGGATCTCATTAAACCACAGGTTCTGGTTCAGCAGAACTGGAGTGGGGCCTGAGATCCTGTTTTTCTAACAAAGGGATGCTGATGCTTCTGGTCCACGGACCACACTTTGAGGAGGCAGGCTGGAGAGTGGCCATGGAAGGGAGGATATGTACATTTTAAATTTTCCTTCTTCTCTCCTTGGCACTCAACACTTTATGGGAGACGAAGAGCAAGGCAGGATGGTGATGTCTTTGTGAGCAGTGCGAATCCTAGCCAAGTCACAAAACAGTTCCTGGAAGGAAAGGAGACGTTGGTTCCCGGAAAGTTTCCAGGAAACCAAAATATTTCCAAAGGCTTTGTCATCAAGTCCTTCAACTCTCTGTGAAACGCTGGAATTCTGCTCCATCGACCGCTCCTGCTTACCAACATAACTCTTTTAAGTGTTTGTGCCAAAGTGGCGTCCATGTCAGTGAGCTTTGTTTATCCCCTGGGGCTCTCGTTACAGTCTTACTGGCCATTTCTTTACAGGCAGGAGGAGTCTTTGTTAAAGGGTAAGCCAGTCGGTCAGAAGACAAGCCATTTCCTGAAGCCGTTTCCATACTCTGTGACAGGCGCTGGAGAGGCAGGCTTGCAGCCACACGCCAAAGAACTTAGGAGAAAACAAAACGGTAGCCAGATGTTCTTGGTCATGCCATTGCACTAGGATCTATTATTTCCTCAACACTCTGGAAATTCAAAGGGCTGCAGAACATAGAAGATAAAATCTTAATCTGGAACAGAAAGTCTTGTTTCTCACCAGCGCATGGAACGTGGGAAGAGCGCCCCACCCATCAGTGCTCTGAATCACCCAGAGAGTCCTGGGGCTGGTGAGATCTGCAATTCCACATTAAGCCATGAAGAGAAGATTTCAGCGTCAGCTCCTGCCGGCACCTGCTGTCCTCAAATGTTGCTTCATAGCGTATTTGAAAGCAAGAAAGAGCTTTAACCCTGTGAGAGAGAAATCAGAACTGGAATCAGTACCAAGATTAGTACAAACATGATCCCAGGGGTCATATCTATAGGGGCATGGGTCTTATAAATACAGAGAGAGAGAAATATGGCAACACAGACTAGAAGGATAAACCTTAAAATGTTAACAGTGATTATCACTAGCATGGCAGGCACTGCAGGCAAACTCCAAAGCCATTCTTAACCTCTTCACCACTGATAGCTCTCGCTCTAGAAGCTAGAAAGCCAAATACTTGTTTTGTCAAATTCTTTTGTAACTAGGAGTGGTCATGTGACACAGTTCTGACCAAATAGGTGAGAGGGAAATCTGCTGAGGGGTTTCTGGGAAAAGCTTCTGTTTCCTGTTAAAGGGAGAGGCATGAAAGGAGAGGCTGCTGTTTCTGCCCCATCCCTCTTCTTTCTGCCTTGAACATGGTCGTGATGTCTGAAGCTATGGCACCCACCTTGCAACCATAAAAAACATTTTGATGAAAAGCCAACATGCTGCTAGCAGATTGGAAAACCGGGAAGAGCCTAAATCCTTTACAATACCACTGAGCAATAGAACCAATACCAGCAACACCTAACTCTGGGCTTCTATTCTTGCAAAAAAAATAATTCCCTATTTAATTAAGCCACTGGATCTTAGTTAATTGAGTTTGGAATATGTCAGTGAAAAAATAAGACATTCTAGTGTGAGATGGAAGACCATAAATAAATAAGGAAGTTATAGCATGTTAGGAATTGGTAAGCGCTATGAAAAGAAAATCAGGATTAGGGGCAGGAGAAGCATGAATGTCAGGGTAGGAGAAAAGGAGGCAGTACGAAATCGAGTTGCCAGAGGAAATACTATTGATAACAAATGATTGGAACAAAGATTTGAAGGAGGTGAGGGAGTTGGCCATGTGGGTATCAGGACAAGAACATTCAAGGCAGAGTGAGCATCCAGGTCAAGATTCCTAAAGAGGAAGTGAGCTTGGCGTGTCTGAAGAATCCTGAGCAGGCCAGCATGGGTGGAGCAGAGGGAAGTGAGATTAACAGAAGATGAGGTCAAGGAGGAAAAGAGGGTCAGATCGTACAGGGCCTTGTGGGCCATCAGGTGACTTTGGCTTTTACTGAGTAAGGTGGGAGCCATAGAGGTTTGTAGGCAGAGAAGGCATGTGACCCGACTCAGGAGTTCACAGGCGCCCTCTGGCTGCTGCAAGGAGAACAGACCAAAGGTGGGGCAGGGAAAAGGCAAGAGGGGAAGCAGAAAGACCCTTTATGAGGCTATTTCCATAATCCTGGCTACAGACAATAGGACTTGGAACAGAATAGAAGCAACAAAGGAACAGACAGGCGATCAGATTCTGGATACATTCTGAGGAAGTGTCAACAGGATTTGCTGTCAGATCGGAGATGAAGGGTAAGAAGAAAGGCAGAGTCAAGGATAACTCCACGGCCTTGTGCTGAGCAATAGAAGGATAGGGGACCCTCCATGGAAATGAGAGGCGGGGGGATCAGAAGCTCAGTTTGGAACACGTTACATTTGTGACATCTATTAGACATCTCAGTGGGGGCACTAGGTAGGTGGTTGGTTATATGAGTCTAGAATTCAGGAAGGGGGCTGGACTGCACATTGTTTAGTATTTTGGGGTCATTCCTAATAAATGGTGTTTATGGCTGTGAGACTGGATGAGATCTATGGTGTAGAGAAAAATGAGTACTTCCATGGAAAACGATGTATTGTCAGAGCACACATCTCCAGGTTACCCAGTTCTGATCTATGTGGGAGATATTTTACAATTCAGTAAATTTTAAATAAATGACAGAGATGCAAAATAATTCCATGGAAAAAACAGTTTTGTGTCCATTTGCACGTTCATTTCAATATTCCTGAAATTATATATATGTATTATAATTCATAGGTATTATAATGCATATATATGTAATACATCTATAACATATAGGTATATGAAATTTTATATGTATTTTATAATATTAATAATTATATGTATAATTATACAATATATAAACATTATATTATATATATCTTGGGTTAACACAGCTAGGAAGTGACAGAGATGGACTTGAAACTCGGCTGGTCTTGCTCTGGATCCAGGTCTCTCAAGTCCTAAGCCCCATATTCCTCTAACTAGCAGTTAGGGCCTCCCTGGCAGAGAATTCACCTCAGATCTTGCATGAGAGGTAAGGAAACTCACCACAGCACTAATGAGGATGTCTTTCCTCTCTCCCAAATCTGCCTGCTCACCAAGGCTCACTTTGTTCTTCATTTCTTCCCTGATCTGTCACCAGATCTCACTGAAACACCTCTGAATTCCTACAGCGCAACCTCTTGCACCATTTGTATGGTTCAGTGGAAAGAGACTTCTGGAGCCAGACTGTCCTGGAATAGAATCCCACCTTCCAATTACTAGAAGGCTACTGAGCCTCAGTCTCGTATCCTGTGCAATGGGTCTAAAAACACTTAAAATAAAGGGTCCAGAACAAGATAAGTGCTCAGTAAATGGGATCTGTGATTTTTACTGTGCCTGCACCGGTTTAGGGTCATTCCTTATTTGACATATGAGCGTCATGGCTTCCCAACAAGACCATGAATTCTCCAAGGGCAGAGGTATGGCACACACCCCTTCTGTGCCCCCATGACTCCTCCCACAACACACAAGGCCATGAGAGGCACACCATGCATGTTTAGTCAATATTTTCCCATTGGATTTGGGGAGCAAGAAACAGAGCATCAGTACTGACCGTGAGCTCCCCAGAAGCCATGATGATGGCCAGGTTCGCCATTCGATTACAGCTGCAGACAGTATGCGTCTCGGAAGCTTCAAGCATCACACAGCCAGATGGCGTCCACCTACCACCCTTTGCATCTGTTCTCCAGGAAACGCAGATGGGGCTCTCAGACTTCTGCTTTGGCTGAAAAAATCAAAGTCCCTGGTCACCTGAGAATCCTTCTTGAATGGATGCAGTGTGGCCAACCTGAAGTCATCTGGGGCAAGAAGATGCAGGTATGCTCTATAGGGGATGGAGGAAAACGCTGCCATTTCATTGTGCAGTCATGAGAAGAAATGTCTTGGATGTCAGATCTGTCTCTCCCACTGACTTGGTCATAGCTAATGTAACTAAACTCTCTGTAAATATTCCTGCGTCAGTGTTACTTAACCTAACCTAAATCTTGCCTGCTGATGAATGGAAGAACGCCACATAGAAATAGGAAAGTTTACTCCTCTAGAGGTGGGTTTTGAGGATTAGCTTAAGTTGCTAGAAATTGTGGAAGCTTGCCACCTTAATGGGTGCCTATTAAAAATGAGAGTTAAGCTATTCCACTGCCAGGTATTTATCCAAAGTACGTGAAAACATGAATGTGTAAAGATACTTGCACCCCTTTGTTCATTGCAGCGTTATTCACAATAGCCAAGACTTGGAAACAACATAAGTGCCCATCAATGGACAAATGGATAAAGGAGATGTGGTATATATACACAATGGAATACTACTCAGCCATAAAAAAGATGAAATCTTTCCATTTGCAACAACATGGATGGTCCTTGAGGGTATTATGCTAAAAGAAATAAGTCAGAGAGAGAAAGTCAAATACCGTATGATCTCTCTCATAAATAGAAGATAAAGACAACAACAACAACAATAAACAAACACATAGATACAGAGATTAGACTAGTGGTTACCAGAGTGGAAAGGGGGAAGGAGGAGGGCAGAAGGGGTGACAGGGTACCTGTGTGTGGTGATGGACAGTAATTAGTCTTTGGGTGGTGAACATGACATAGTCTACACAGAAATCGAAATATAATGATGTACACCTGAAATTTATATAATATTATAAACCAACGTTACCTCAATAAACAAAAATAAAAGTTAAGCCCACTAGGGGATGGGGAGTTCTCAACGGGTAGATGGGGGCTCAGTGGAGACCTCTTCACAAACCTTGATGTTCTCCAGAGTATAGATGATTGGGTCGGAGAAGCCATCTTTCTTCTTCCCGGTCATGATGCCCCCAGCGATGCGAGAATTCATCTTCAGCTTCCTCTTGGAGTTGCCCAAGAAGGTCCGAGGGTCTTGGAAGAAGCTCTCATCCAAAACAGACTCCATACCCGCAAAGGAGACAAATGCCACCCCAGTGGTCCCTGCGATTTGCCCCAAATGCAAAAAAAAAAAAAAAAAAAGGGAATCATTTGCTCAGTATTTATTAGTATATGCACTGTAATATCCCATGCATTCCTGCACCTTCACTGGCCTGCTCTGAGGATTAAAACATGGGTGGGCTTCTGGTTGGTGACCCTCATAGAACCATAGAAAAAAATCCTGAGGTGCTATCACCTGGAGAAATCTTGGCTATACTTAAAAACAAATTTGAATTTGTGTTTTTAAAGGACGATTCAACTCAGCAGTGGAAAATAAGTTCCCCTCCCACATTTGTGGTCATTCTTGTTTAATCTCTTTGGTGGGCTTCCACTTTCAACGTTGGGGGTCTCCCAGGATGTGTCCCAGGTCTGTGCCCTCCAGAGAGCATGTAGATCAGGGGTGGTGGACAATGTACAGGCTTATCTGGCCATTGCCTGTGTTTTGTAAATAAAAGTTCTATTGCAACGCAGCCACACCCGTTCATTTACATATTGCCTGTGAATGCTTTTGCCCCACAACAGTAGAGTCGCATGGTTGCAACACAAATTGTATTGCCCTCAATGCCTAAAATATTTACTAACCTGCCCTCTACAGGAAAAGTTTGCCAACCTTTGATACAGATTAGTGCCGTCTGCTAGAAACATAGTATGAGCCACATGTGCAATTTTAAATTTTCTAGTAGCCACATTTCAGAAAAGTAGAAAACGGGTAAAATTCATTTTAATAATATATTAACTCAATACATGCAAAATATTATCATTTCAACACATGATCAGTAGCAAAAATTATTATTATATTTTTGTGTGTGAGGAAGATCAGCCCTGTGCTAACATCTGCCAATCCTCCTCTTTTTTTGCTGGGGAAGTCTGGCCCTGGGCTAATATCCGTGCCCATCTTCCTCCACTTTATGTGGGACGCCGCCGCAGCGTGGCTTCCCAAGCGGTGCGTCAGTGCGCGCCTGGGATCCGAACCGGCGAACCCTGGGCCGCCGCAGCGGAGCACGTGCACTTAACCACTTGCGCCATCGGGCCGGCCCCTAGAAAAATTATTAATGAGATGTTTTACATCCTCTGTTTTTTGTACCAAGCCTTTGAAATTTGGTATGTATTCTATGCTCACAATCTAGCCACATTTCAAGCGCTCAATAACAAAGTGTGGCCAGTGGCTGCTGTATTGGACAGGGAAGGTTTCAGTACTCCAGTATTGTGAGATTATTTATTTAATGTCTGCCTTCCCTAGCAGATGGAAAACTCCCTGAGGGCATGGGCTATTTCTGCCTCTGCCATCAGAGATTCCCTCACCACCTGGCACAGGACTTGGGACCTAGAAGGTGATGGATAAATATTTGCTGATTGAATATACCACAACCACCCTCCTTGATTCTCAGGAGCGGGTCTGTACCTGTGGATTCAGATTCTTCAATTGTGGAGCACCAAATCTTCATCTCATCGCCTTTGGCTTTCAAGTTAAAGATGGTGTTCTCCTCAGCGCATTCTTTGTTGATAACTTGGGTCTTAATATCTAGAAGGAGAAAGGGAGAGTTTGCATGAGGTCACCCAGAGAGTGGGTCCTGAATTTGGTTTCTGTCCAAGAAGGGTACGCATCCATAGTCGCAAGCAAAGGAGAGAACAGAAAGGCCAATTCATCACGGGAAACCTCTTGAGCCCCTGATGATTGGTAGGAGGATGGTAGCACCAAACATATGAGAAACTCGGGTGGATCCATAGGCGTGAGCCCTCACATCATAGGGGGTGCATGGGGAAAAGATGGGATTGAAGTCGACAGTGATGGAAGGCGACAGAGTTGTGACTCTGGCTACTCCAAATTTAGGCAAGTTTTCCAAAGCCAAAGGAATAGAAAGGGACCCGGGCAAGCCCAGTATGGTGGATGAGGGCTTGGGTTCTGCAGTCAGATGGAGTCCAGCCCTGCTACTCACCAGCTGTGCAAATTTGAGCAAAGACTTAACCTCTCTGAGCCTCAGATTTCCCACCTGCAGCATGGCAATGATTAAAGGACTCTTATTGAAAACAAAATAGATAATTCTACCAGAGGTACCCTCGAAAAATATCAGCCAGATAATGCCATGCATTTTCTCAAACTCTCCAATCCCACCCCCCATCTTACCTCAAATAAAATCCTGAGTCCCTACCTTCGTCTACAAAATCTGCACTCCCTTTCTGTTCTGACCCCTTCTGCTGCAGCTTTCACCGGCCTGCTCATTGTTCCTTGAACTCACCAAGTGTTCCAAGGAACACACTTGCTCTGTCTCCCAATATTTACACGGCTCCCTTCCCTCAGGTCTCTGCCCCAGTGAGACTTCCCCTAACCGCACTATATACAATAGCAACGCTCCCACTAATCTTGACCCTCTCGAGCCTCCTTAGCGTGCTGTATTTTTCTCAGTAGCACTAGCTCTATCTGGTATGCCATAGGTCTATCACTAAAATATAAAATTCACGAGGCTAGTTTTGTTCAATTCTGGTGGCAGTTCACCAAACACTCTATTTCCACCTCTTGGCCTCCTGGGCACCCATGAGGATGGAACTACCCGGGATTATGTGACTGATACTGGAGCTACACCAGGAGTGGGGTGCTGCCGTTAAGGCGTACAGTACCCGAAATTCCCACGCAGTCACCCACCAAGCACGTTCAGGGTGGTAAATCCATAGCTGTATCAGTCAGGAGAGGATTGGGCATGCAGCAGTAACACACAACCCCAAATCTTAGTGGGTTATAAATAATTATTGATTTCTCATTCATGCTTTGTGTCCATCGTGAATTGACTTGGGGCTGTGCTTTGTGTTCTCCTTGCCCTGGGACCCACACAGATGGAGACATTGTGATCTGAAACACTGCCTGTCCCTAGAGTAGAGGGAAAGAAGGCTCTGGAAGGTCTCACACCAGCAACTATTCCATTCACAATTCACTGGCTTAAACTCATCACAAAATTCCACCTAACCCCAAGCCAGGGAGTACAATCCTAACGTGGGCCCAGAAGAAAGAGCTCGAAATATTTGAACACAGCAAACGACTATCATATCTTAACACCTGGCACACAGTAGGCAGTCAACGAATATTTATTGAATGAATTAACGACGCCCTCCAAACAGTGCCTGGCCACAAACTCTTAACACAATGCCTGATGCTCAATAAATGAGAGATGTCATTACTATAATAGGCTTGCTTTGTGTGAGTTCAGAGGTTAGAAACAGTCAGGGAAACGGTATATGGAAAAGACATGGAGAATCACATTGCTGAAGTCACCCCTCAAAATCAGCGCCCAGGTGTGAGCTTGCCGTGGAGGATATAGCCTACCTAGGCGTTCCGTCTGAATAGACTGACTGACATTCTCTGAGGATTTCAGGAACGCTGCCAACGTGGTGTTCTCCACGGTCTCCAGTAAGACTATGGCCAGGGTGGACGTTTCTTCTTTGGTGAAGGTGGACCACGTGGACGTTTGCTTAAGCACAGAGGTAACACTCTCAGCCGTATTCTGCAAAGAAAGGTGTATTTGGTCTCTCTCTCTCGTCAATGAAATAGCAGCTGTCCTCTCTCATCAAGAGAATGGGTTGCAGTCAAGGGAAGGATGAGGTGTGGCTGTTAACGGGTAGGGAATTTCCTTTTGGGGTGATGAAAATGTTCTGGAACTAGATAGTGGTGATGGTTAGACAACGTTGTAAATGTACTAAATATCATTAATGGTTACCAGAAAAAAAGGAATGGGACTATTGATAAACACAACATTGATGAATCTCGAAGGCATTATGCTGAGTGAAAGAAGCCAGACTCAAAAGGCCATGTGATTCCATTTATATCACATTCTTGAAAAGACAAAGCTATAATGACAGAGAACAGATCAGGGATTTACAGGGGCTAGTGGTGGAGGGAGTATCTGATTGTAAAGAGAAAACCCAAGAGAGTTCTTGGGGGAGATGGAACTGTTCTGTATTCTGATTGTGGTGGTGGTTACACAAATCTACTCAGGTGATAAAACTCATAGGATTGTAAAGAAAAGGGCAATTTTACTGCGTGTTAATTTTTAAAAACTTACAACTGTAATAAATTAAATATTAACTCACAGTCTATTAATTATAAAGAGGACTTTCTGCTCCGAAAGTGTCCCACAAGATGCTTGAAACTGGAAACACAATTACAAAGACTTCCTCGTTACCTTCGGAGAAACGACGGTGGATTTGTCCTCACAGGCATCGTCCAGGATGCTGAAGGTGGTGTTCATTAGTGCACAAAAGGAAACCTGTGCCCCGAGGGAAAAGCATTCGTGAGCATTGATCAGTCTATCCCCCAAGCATGTAAGGTACAAATTGGGCCATCAAGCCCACCATACAGGGTGGTCCCAAATTCCTGAGGTCTCGTGAGTCTCTCGAATTCTCGGAGAAATAAAAACTCACTATTTGATCAGAATTGGAACCACAGCTCCTTTCTCTTCCATGAACAACAACAACAACAAAAGAAACATAGACAGCAAAACCATTTAGTGGGGTAAAAAGATGGGGAAATGTGTGAAAAAACAGTGGTCCAAATGGAATAGTACTCAGCCGTAAAAAGGAATGAAGCATTGACACATGCTGCAACATGGATGAACCTTGAAAACATGTTGCTCAGTGAAAGGAGCCAGACACAAAAGACCACATAGCGTATGATTCCATTTATATGAAATGTCCAGAATAGACACATCTGTGGAGACAGAAAGTAGATGAGTGTTTACCAGGGGTTGGGGTGGGGGGAATGGGCAGTGACTGCTAGTGGGTACAGGGTTTCCTTTGGGGGTGATGAAAATGTTTTAGAGATAGATAGAGGTGGTGGTTACACATCATTGTGAGTACTAAATAACACTGAATTGTATAATTTACAATGGTGATTTTTTAGGTGTATTTCACCACAATGAAAAAAAGACATGACAATGGTCCAAAGTGCATGGCAATTCCAAAGCTAGTTTATAAGCTGATATTTAAAATAGTTACACCAATTCCTGAAGATGCTCATGGAGCCTTTACTCACTGGAGTGACTCCATTAGAGAATCAGATGTCCAGATTCCTCTTTGCCTGGCCTGGGGGCTATGTATCACACATGCATCCCATATCACACAGACGCAGCACCAACATCTTCACTAGTAATGAGACTCCAACATCCTTTCTTCTTTTAGTAAGAGAATTCCCAAGTTTTAGATGAGCAAATGTCCTCCCTTCCCAGCTTTCCTTGTAGCTAGGTGTGACCACATGACTAATTTCTGGCCAATGAGGTATAAGCAGAAGTGATACTGGGTCATACTCTTGAAGGGAAGGACAGTGCCTGTCACCTCCCCTTCTCCCTTGCCCACAAGCTGAAATGCAGATGTGATGGCAGGGGCTGGAGCAGCCATGTTTGACCACAACAAGGGAGTCTTGTGTTCATGATGACAGAGCATTATGGAGCCATCACATCGGCTCTCAGCAGCTTACACTCAGACTGTTACAAAGAGAGAAATAAACTGTTATCTGGTTTAAGCCATTGTATATTTTTGTCTTCGTTAAAACTGCAAAGCAACATCCTACCTAAGTGGCTTCTAGGACAACTTCAAGAGCTAGGAACCTTCAAAAATACTTACATATTCAGGCTCCACCGCTGCTCTCTCTTGGCATAGCTGGACCTGCTCATTGTTGGGTAACATATCTTCTTTACACTTGAAGGGAACCACTAGGACGAAAACAAAAGCAAGCAAATCAAATGTCAACCACAGAAAGATATTATTATTTACACAATCATACCCCATGCTGTAAATGCATCCATTGCCATGTTATACAACAGTGGAAGTGAACAAGCTACAGCTACACGCTACAACATCAGGGGCTTTGGGAAGTGTGATTATTGAGTGAAAAAGAGCAACTCTGGAAAATATCATATGATCTCACTTATATGTGGAATATTAAAAAAAAAAAAAAAGCCAAGCTCATAGATAAGAGAACAGATTGGTGGTTGCCAGAGGTGGGGGTGGAGGGTGGGCAAAATGGATGACGGTCGTCAGGAGGAACAAACTTCCAGTTATAAAATAAATAAGTCCTGGGGATGTAATATACAGCATGGGGACAATAGTGAATAATACTGTATTGCATATTTGAAAGTTGCTAAGAGAGTAGATCTTAAAAGTTCTCATCACAAGCAAAAGAAATTTTGTAACTATGTAGGGTGACGAATGTTAACTAGACTTATTGTGATTATTTTGCAATATATCCAAATATCAATCATTATGTTGTACACCTGAAACTAATAGAATGTTATATGTCAATTATATCTCAATAAAAAAAGATCATATGTGGTATGATACCATTTTTGTAAAGCTCCAAAGCAAACAAAACTAAGCAAGATATTGTTTAGGGATACGTAAATGGCAGGGTTTTTTTTAAGTAGGGGAATTATAAACACAAAATTCCGAGTGGTTCCCTCTGGGGAGAAGACAAGGATATACGGAGTGGAGAAGAAGCATGCAGAAAATGCAATGGCATTGATGATATTCTGGTTCTTATGTTGGCAAGGGGCTCGGATATATCCATTTTATTATTATACTTCATTGCCTCCATATAAATTACTTATATTTTTAATGTATCAAATAATCCATAATTTTAAAAACATAAACCTTTCACGGTTCCCCACTGTTCTCAGCAGAAAGACTAAAGTTCTTCACACAGCACACAAGGTCCTGCAGAATCTGACCTCTGCCCACCTGCTCAGATGCAGCTAATGCCATTCTCTTTGTCCTCAGTCTTTGTTAGCCTCAGGGCCTTTGCACATGCTATAACCTGTCACGCTGTGATCTCCACTCTTCATCTGCATAATCCCTACTCTTCCTTCAAGCTTCAGCTTAAATGTCACTTGCCTGGAGCATATTATATATCTCACTAATGGGGTATATAATATGCCAAAGGGCGTGACAGTTTTTCAATTATTAAATAATTATGTGTGTGCTCTCTACTTCCTTCCCTAGACTATAAGCTACATGAGGGCAAATATCATGTCCATCACATCCAGGATTGAATCCCCAGTACCTAGTGCAGGGGCCTGTTTGACTAATTAGTTAATTAATTAATGCTTCAAAAATAATTTATCAAATTAATGTATTAGTGAAAGAATATAAAAAGGGAGAATGAATGAAAGTAAGAAGAGGATCCAGAGCTTGGGTAGAGTGAGGATTTTACAACCAAAGAAAGACACAGATTCCATTGCCAAGACACATAAGGAGAGGATTACTTTCGCAGCTGAAGTTGCCATGTTTCCAGGAGCCTTCTGGATTGGGACGGAAGCCCACAACGCAGCTACAGCTGTAGGAGCCTGGGGCGTTGGTGCAGACAGAATCGGGACCACACCGTGATGGATCTTGGGAGCACTCATCAATATCTGCAAAGAACTCAAAAAGATCAAAAAACCCAGAGGAACAGGGATAGCCTTCTTTCCAGGGTTGACCAGCAAACCCTCTGCTCTCCTCTGCATCCCACTGCTTGGTCTGTGAAGTTCAGCTGTCCATTGCTTGGTGCAAAGCCATGGTGGCAGGTACAAAAGTAGCTCCTGGTGCGTGTTGGTGCACGTTGCATTGAAAAGGCACTTTTCACTGCCTTTGGCCGAAAGGTTACATATCAAGGCACTCATCAATATCTGTGGAGTGAGGCAGAGTTGGCCAACAATCCAACAAAGTCATGCTTCCCCTTCCAAAGCATAGCCTTGTCACTGAAAAATGGCGGCACAACAAGGGACTACATTTCCCAGAGCCCCCTGCATCTAGGTGGGGCCATGTGGTTAGCTTTCACTCATAGAATGGGAGAGGGTATGGCATATCACTCCTGGGCCCACGTGGTTAAGAAGTGAGTGTGTCTTCTCCCTCTTTCCCTGCCACTGGCTGAAACCAAGGATTCCAAGTTCCTAACCATAGGAAAACCAGAGATGCAAGAGGACTGGATCCCTGTATCACCTTGTGGAGGAAAGCTGCCTATTGACCAAGGATATCCATACTGGATGGTTAAGGGAGTAAGAAATTTCTATTACGTTAAGCTAGTGGTTCTCAACTGAGGGCAATTTGCCCCTCCAGGGGACGTTGGGCAATGTCTGGAGACATTTTTCGTGGTCACTGGGATCTGGGGGTAGATGCCAAACATACTGCCAATCCACTAATGCACAGAATAGCCCTACACACAACAAAGAACTATCCAGCCCAAAATGTTAATAGTGCAAAAGTTGAGAAACCCCAGCTTAACCAATACAGGGTGATGTATGGTCACTGTGGCAACAAGAGGTTACTTCTCCCTCTGAAGGTTTCTGATCCACAGAGGATATATGGAATAGAATGTCTCAGAAAAAAATAAATAGGAGGGGTCTGGCCCTGTGGTGTAAGTTCACACACTCTGCTTCAGCAGCCCAGGGCTGGTGGGTTCAGATCCCAGGCGTGGACCTACACGCCGCTCATCAAGCCATGCTAGGTCAGCATCCCACATATAAAGTAGAGGAAGATGGGCATAAATGTTAGCTCAGGACCACTCTTCCTCCAGCAAAACGAGGAAGATTGGCAACAGACATTAGCTCTGAGCCAATCTTCCTCACCAAAAAAAAAAAAAGAGAGAAATAAAAGTAATAAAAAAATGAATAGGAGGGAGGTAAGGACAAAACCTTTCATATTTCTATGTCATCTCAAAAAACATGAGGGATAAATAGGCACTGTCCACACTAGGGGCTTACACAAGTATATGGTATATTGCACCAGGCGATACCATGGAGAGTTGGTACGAGAAGTCTTTGTGATAGGAACGTAGACTAATTTGGAGGTCTCAAACGACATGGTTGGAAGGCATGGGGAAGTGGTTTTTTTCTTGGTATCACAGAAAACATCTCTAACCAAGGAGTGGGTTTCTTTTCACCGCAGGCTGCCCACTTCCAGAAATATTTAAGCATTGACTAAGTGAGCTCTTGTCAGACATACCACAGGTGCAATTTATATTTTGCATATAGAGCTGGACTAGGGGCATGGCTTTCAAAACTTTTTGGCCCAAGAAACCTTCCTTCTTGTGAAGTGAAACCCGAATAGGTAAGACAAATAAAAGAGGTGATAATTTGACTGAAAGGAGAGTGGAAGACCATGGCCTTGTTTTCTGGCCCTAGATGGGGATTCTGAAAGGTTCCTAGAGCCCTTAGAGCTGTGTTAATCTCTCTAAGATCCCTTTCCTCTTTATGCCTCTATTGTTCTGCTTCTAACAATGTCAGCAGCTAGTAAAGATCAACGAATGAGAAGAAATATAATATTTCTAATGAAAAGAAGCATGCATTTCCCCGGGGATTGAAGACTATAAAATGTGTTCTGCTGTATGGTAGACCCTCCGAAGATGGAGCCATCAGTTCTTCCATTTCCTGTATGCACATGTTGCTGTCCCAGTGAGATGGAGAGTTTATTTCCCCTCCTTTTGGATCTAGGCTGGCCCTGTGACTGTGACCAATAGAATGTGGTAGAAGTAACACTTGGGGACTTCCAAGCCCAGGCCTTATGAGAACTGGCAGTTTCTGCTTTCTTCTTCTTGGAACTTTCCTTCTTGGAAACCAACTGCCATGCTCTGAGGAAGCCCAAGAAGCCATGTGGAAAGGCCCACTGAGGGCCCTGCCAGAGATCAGCACCAACTACCAGTCACGTAAGCGAGCCTACTTTGGACCGGCCAGCCATCTTAGTGCCCCAGAAAAACCATGTGGTCAACCCATGGAATCATGAGCAAGAACAGATGGTTGTTGTTATAAGCTGCTGCATTTCAGAGTAGTTTGACATGCATTGAGAAGTCCTCAGCATGGCTGGGAGAATGACTGGTACATTTGAAAGCCTCTGGTTTCTCAGGGGTCCAAACATCAGGCAAAAAGAACCCAGGCAGGCAGGAGCAACTGTGTTCTCCCGGGATATTGGTGCAGGTGGAATTGGGACCACAAAGAGTCAAGCTCCTGGAACATTCATCCATATCTAAGCAGAAAACTGGTCTAAGTCAAAAGGATGAAGGATGCTGAGGCTGCAGCTGCAGTGCACAGCCCCACCACTGACTGAAGCCAATGGGTTTCCCTGGCTCTGGTCCCACCTTCTTAAACACATTTTTGTTGTTACAGAAAGGAAGCATTTAGAGGCAAGTTTATGACCCAGGCAAATCTTCTGATGAGGGTCCTCGCAGCTCAGGATAAAATCCAAACTCCTCATTAGAACAGGCAAGACCCTGAGAGTTTGTTCTCACCTACGCTCATCTTTTGCCTCTAAACCCTTCATAATTCACGATCCAGATTCATTGATTACCTGTGAATTCATGAAGGCTCATTATCTCCTCACATGAAGAAGAATGGTTGAGACCCAAAGAACTGACCAGCAGAGCCCAACCTAAACCACCAATGCATGAAATCAAGAGCTAAATGAATGGTGCTAGTTTTTACCCATTGACTTTCAGGGTGATTTGTTACTCAGCAATAGCTAACTGCTACAAATGGACCAGAAAAATCAGAGATGACTTCGAATATCTCTGACTCCAAGCCAAGGGAATGTGATAAGGGCTTGATCACTCCATGCCCTGCTGAATGAAGTCATCCTCCCTATAAATGAAGGAGGAAAACAATAGAACCACCCTAGACTTAGGAAGATGGAGCCATGGTGTCTTTGTGAGAATATCCTGGCTGCAGTGTGGAGGATGGATTTGAGAGGGGAAGACTGGAGAAAGGGAGAGACCAGTGAGGATGCTGTTACGGTACGGATGCAGCCTGAATAAAGGATGGAGAAGAGTGGAGAGATTCAAGACATATCTAGCAGTTAGATTCTCTGAGACTTGATGACCGATTTAATATGGAAGGGGAGGGAGGATGAGGGTAACTCTCAGGTCTTAATTCAAATACCTTTTAGGAAAAAGTGCTGAAGTTTGAGTCTGAGCTCTCCCTATAACACAGTATCTCTACCTCAGCATTACTGGCATTTGGGACTGGATCACATTTGGTCGTGGGGAGGCTGTTCTGTGCATTGTAAGATGGTTAACAACATCTCTGGCCTCTACCCACTAGAGGACAGTAGCACACACAATCCAATAACAACAGCTGTGGCAATCAAAAATGTCTCTAGACATTGCCAATGTCCACTGGAGAGAAAATCGCTATAGAGATGGAGCCCCCGCATTATTCGCAGGAACTGCCTGACCCACTGCTTAAGTCACAGTAGGCCCTCAACGGGAGTTCAAATCATGATTCTTCCACCGAATAGCTGTGCATCCCTTGGCAAGTCACTTCACCTCTCTGAGCCTCCGTGTTCTCATTCCTAAAATAAGGATCATGATCACTACCTAATAGGATCATGAAATGAGGTTTTTCTTAATTAAGTAGGTAAATAAAGAAGGGCAGGCCCTCTGTGCCTTCACAGGTGGAGTTGTTAGAGAAGAGCCCATCTCGACAGCTGCACCTATAGCTTCCTAAGGAGTAGGAACACTCAGAACGCTCTGCGAAGATCCCACTGGAGAGGCATTCATTGATGTCTAGGAGCAGTGGAGGAGAGTGAGCAGACAAAAGATTGGGTGTCTACAGTGAGAAACACGTACCCAACTCAATGATAGCTTTCCACCAAAGACCATGCCTGAGAGCCTGAGAGCATTACGTGTACAGGCAAAATGACCTGGATTTCCCAGGTTCCAGTTGGTTCCAGTAGGAGAAGAGAAACCGCGCAAACAGCTGCACTTGTACCTCCCTGGCAGGTTTTGGCAGATTGAGTTAAGACCACATTGTCGCGGGTTTTGAGAACACTCATCTATATCTGGATAGAGAAAGAGTCAGAGTTACAAAGTTGCCTCATCTTGTGAAGCCCATTGTATTTTCCAAAGATGGTTGAAACAGTGTTTCCCTCCCATATGTCCTTCATTCAGTGAGACCTTGGTACTCCACCCATCAAGTATTGGGGTCTATATTCCCTCCCCTGGAATCTGAGCATGCTTGTGACTATGGTGGAAGTGACACCAGGTCATAAAAATACCATGCTGAGTCAGAAGAATGTCATGATAGGTCGTAGAAATATAATGTAATTCCTTCTTCTCTTGAGATGCTCATTCTTGGAAATCAGCTGCCATACTTTGAGGAAGCCCAACCAGCCATGAAAATGCAGCTCAATGGGGAAGAACTAAGACATCCAGCCCGCAGCCCTGGGGGAGCAGCCAGTCAAACAGCCAGCACCACCTTGCCAGCCTTGTGAGTAGACCCTCTTCAAAGTGGATCCTCTAGCCTCCAGTTGAGCCAACTCAACTGACACTGTGTGGAATAGGGACAAGCCATCCTCTCCAAACTCAGCCCTAATAGCAGATTCATTCATGAGCATAATGAATGATTACTATTTGCAACTAAATTTGCAGGTGGTCTGTTACCCGGCAACAGATAACTCGGACACTTGCAAAGCAAATTCTAGGAATTTACTCATTGAAGGACCCATGGAATCGTGCAGTCGTGGAACCATGGGGTGGCTCTCCACAAATCTATTTCAACCCTGCTCTGACAAGTTACTCGAAATAAACCCTTGCTAGGTACTTGTTATAGAAGCACAACTTCAAGGCAAGTCTCCTATAGCTCCCTCCCAGATCACAGGGATGCTCATTCAGCTTTGTTTCAAGTTGTAAAACATTAGAAAAACCTAAGTGCCTGCCAATAGAAGGATGACTCAATTTGGAGTTGACATAAAGAATAAGGTACATATTCCTTCATTCAACAAATACATATTAAATACTCACAATGTATCAGTCACCATACTGGGGGTCAAAGACATAGAGTAGACAAAATAGTTGCTGTAGTATCCATCATTTTCTATATGGTTAATATTGATTTCACCCCAAATTTAAACACCAGGGTTCATCAGCACTACTGAGCTGACTGAATAACCCATGAACTGTAGGCCAAAGATAAAGAACGATGTTTGGGGATCCCTGGAAACTAACTGCAAAAGTGATAGAAATGCATCATCTTCTTCAGAGCTCAGCAAACTACATCCCATGGGTCAAATCCAGCCCACCATCTGTTTGTGTACATAAAGCTTTATTGGCACACAGACACATCCATTCATTTTTGTATCATCTCTGGCTGTGTTTGCACCACCACTGAGTGGTCATGACAGAGATCATACGACTTGCAACTTCCAGAATGTTTATTATGTGGCCCCTTACAGAAAAATTGCCAACCTATGGTCTTTTTCAGAGGAATAATCAGATTTTTACTGTCAAGAGGAGAACTGGGGTTTAAATATAAGGAATGCTGACAGAGAACTTAGCTCCTTCTGGGAATTATGTTACTTTATATTATTTATGTTAATATAGCTCTTAATACTGCACATGTGCCTAGCACACTGCATACATTATTGCATTTAATCTTCCCAACTATCCTTGGAGTTGGATACTCTTATACGCCCGTTTTACAAATGGAACCATTGAGGCTTATAGAGATGAAATATATTTCACCAACATCTCTTAACTAGAGTGTGGCAGCTAAGTAACATGGTTGAGACACCCTCAGTAGAGTCAGAAAGACCTGGGTTTGAATCCCAGTTCAACTGCATGACCCTAAAAAAGTCATTTCAGCTCTCCAAGCCTCAGTTTTCTCATCTGGACAATGGAGATCATCAAAATGCCTATAGTCCGTTTAATGTGACATTGCACATAAAGCACTTCACACAGGACCTGGCACTCTGTAAATGTTGGAAATTCTATCTATCTCCATGGAAAGGCGGCCAAACAGTGGGCCCTCACAATGAAATCAGTGGGTATTTCTGGATATTGACAGGGAGCATGATTTTAATTTTAATTTTCTTCCTAATGCTAGTCTATAATCATTGGAAATTTTAGTGGCCAGGAATAATTCTCATGATGAAAGAAATAGAAAGTAAGAGCGAGAGAGAGAGAAAGGAAGAATGCAAAGAAGAAAGAAAGAAAGGAAGGGAGGAGGGAGGGAGGGAGGGAGGAAGGAAGGAAGGAAGGAAGGAAAGAAAGGAAGGGAGGAAGGAAGGAAGGAAGAAAGAAAGAAGAGAAAGAAAGAAAGAAAAGAAAGGGAAAGAGAGAGAGAGAAAGAAAGAAAGAGAGAGAAGCGAGGGAGGAAGGAAAGCAGGAAGGAAGGAAGGAAATAAATAATTAATATTTGGGGCAAAAACAAAAAGCATCTGTATCTGCTACCCAGCTAGATTCCACCTGCTTTTCCGACCACCTTTGAGGGGATGTGAACTCACCCTTGCATTCCACTCCTGGGCCCACGAACTGTGTCTCTCCGGTGCTGGACAGGAAGCCTTGTTCACAAGTGCAGTAGTAACTGTCCAAAGTGTTGGTGCAGGTTGCATGAGCTGGGCAGATGGTGGAACTCGCACACTCATTCACATCTAGGCAGCGTAGAAGGAAAAGGTTGCGTTAGCGCCCCAGAGCAGGGCTGCAAGGGAAGGCAGCATTTGAGAGTGAAGGAGACCACTGTGGGTTGAATTGTGTCCTCCAAAAAGAAGTGTTGAGTTCCTAAACCTGGTCCCTTAGAATGTGACCTTATTTGGAAATAGGGTCCTTGTAGATGCAATTAAGATGCAAGTTAATGTGGGATCATGCTGGAGAAGGATGGTCCCTTAATCTGATATAATTGGTGTCCATATAAGAAGAGGACAAGAGGCACAGAGACAGGCTTGGGGAGAACACCATGTGATGACAGAGGCAGAGATGGGAGTGATGCATTTACAAGTCAAGGAACACCTAAGATTGCGGGCAACACCAGAAGCTAGGAGAGAGAGACAGAGCAGATTCTCTCCCAGAGCCTTCAAAGAAAGCACGGCCCTGCTGACACCTTGATTCCAGACCTCTGGCCTCCAGAATGTGGGACAATAATTCTCTGTTATTTAAGGCCGCCAGTCTACAATATTCTGTTATGCAGCCCGAGCTTCCTAACACAATGGACAAGAGAATTCATCTCTGTGTGTCTCAATTTCCCCATCTGTCAGACGAGGATAATAATACCCACCCCACAAGGTCATTCAGAGGATTAAATAAGGTGACCTCTGGAAAGCGCTCACCACAGAGCCTGGAACACAGTAAGTACTAGGCAAGCAAATCTTAACTAAAATAAAAATTAACCACTAACATGTCGAGCTTTCTTTGTGGCAGGTATTGCCATAGACCCCTTACATGTGTTAGCTCCATGAATGCTCATAGCAGCCCTATGAGCTATAAACTAATATTTCCACTTTTCAGAGGAGGAAACTGAAACTCAAAAATTGTGCAACGTCGCATAGATTGTGAAAGGCACGAGGATTGGAATCCGGGTTCTGTCTGTCTCTGGAATATTTGCATGACAGCTTCTCAGGCTGTCTTGAGTGCCAGAGTCTGGAAATTTGGTGATTAAATCAATGTCTGTCCTACGCAAGCCCTCCTTGAGCTGCCAGAGGTTGCAGCCTCATTTGGAGGCAGAATGTCATGGTGGTTGTGAGCATGGGGTGTGAAGTCACTCTTGGGCACACTCAGATCCTGACTCTCCTACCTCCTATCTATTATATGGCCTTGGGAGGGTGATTCCACCACAGTGGAGGCTCACAGTCCTTGTCTGTGAAATGGGTGTAGAATATGACCAATACCGTCAGGTTGTTGGGAGGACTGAATGAGCACACGAAACAGAGAGCTTAGTGCCTTGACTGGGATCCTGCCTCCAGCCTTTTGTACCTGGTGTTCCCTCCTCCTGGAACATCCTTCCCCAGATACCCAATCTCTCACTCCCTCACTTCCTTTAGATATTGTCTCAAATATCAGCTTCTCAGCACGGCCTCTTCTTACCACCGTGTTAAAATTAGAAACCCACCTCCGGAACTTTATATCTACATTTCCTGCCTTATTTGTCTTCATCTCCTTTAGGTATCCCTAACACACAATATGTTCGTGCTTCTATTTTTTATCTATCTCCCTGCAAACAAGATGATAATTTCCAGGGGGACAAATATTATTGCCTGTGTTATTCACTGCTGTATTCACCATTCCTAGAATAGAAGCTGCTGTATTGTAGATGCTCAAGTAGTATTGGTCGAAAGGTGCAGGAATGAATGAATCAATGAGTGAATGTATGAATGAATGATTATTAGCATCAGCTTTGCAGAAAAGTCTTTGAACTCAGCCGAGACATGCCCCTACTCATCACCCACCACTGCTGAATTTGCAAACAGAATTGGACCTGATTCCCCAACAGATCCCTCCACCTACTTTCACACGTCTCTCCTGGACCGCGGAATCTCATGTTTCCACTGCTAGAAACAAATCCTGGGTTGCAGACACAATAGTAGCTTCCAGGACTGTTGTGGCAAGTCGCATGCTCTGGGCAGGCTCTGGAATCCACACATTCATCCACATCTAGAGAGTGAAAGAGAAAACCCGGGTTGAGGCAGACGAGGAAATGAGAGCAGGAGACTGCAAGTGCAGACTTGCTCTACATGTTCTTATCTTGTGGCACACAGCACTGAGGCTCCCCACTACCCACATTCTCCCCTTCTCCCTAACCTCCCTTGCTGTTAGGTGGGACCATGAGAATAAATTCTGGCCAATAATATGTAAGGAAAAGGGTGATGAATAATTTCAAAACGTAATGATCACAGATTGCACAAATGGCCGTATTCTTTTTTTCTTGGCATAGAGAAAAAAGATATGTTGAAGTGCGAAACCGGGTCTCTGAGAATGTGACCTTATTTGGAAACAGGGTCTTTCTAGTTGCAATTAAGATGTAAGTTAACATGGGATCATGCTGGAGTAGGATGGTTAATCTTAATCTTATCTGATTGGTGTCTTTATAAGTAGAGGAGAAGGGGCACAGAGGCAGGCTTGGGGAGAACACCATGTGATGACAAAGGCAGAGATTGGAGTGATGCGTCTACAGCTCAAGGAATCCCAAGGATTGACGGCAACACCAGGTGCTGGGAGAGAGACACAGAGCAGATTCTCTCCTAGAGCCTTCAGAGAAACCACGGCCCTGCTGACACCTCGATTTCAGACCTCTGACCTCCAGAGATGTGAGAAAATAAATCTCTGCTGTTTAAGGCCGCCAGTCTATAATACTTGGTGATGCAGCCCAAGCTGCCTAACACAATGTGCAAGACAATTCATCTCTGTGTGTCTCAGTTTCCCCATCTGTCAGATGAGGATAATAGTACCCACCCCATAGGGTCATTCAGAGGACTAAATAAGGTGACCTCTGTAAAGCACCTACCACAAAGCCTGGAGCACAGTAAGTACTATGCAAGCAAACGTTAACTAAAATAAAAATTAACTACTAATATGTTGAGCTTTCTTTGTGGCAGGCATTGACAGAGATCTCTTACATGCATTAGCTCCACGAATCCTCCTAGCACCCCTATGAGCTATAAACTAATATTTCCACTTTTCAGAGGAGGAAACTGGGGCTTCACAATTCTGCACTGTCACATAGCTTGTGAAAGGCACAACGAGGATTGGAATCCAGGTTCTGTCTGGCTCTGGAATGTTTGCATGACAGCTTCCCAGGCTGTCTTGAGTCTCAGAGTCTGTGAACTTGCGGATTAAATCAATGTGTGTCCTACGCAAGCCCACCTTGAGCTGCCAGAGGTTGCAGCCTCATTTGGAGGCAGAAGGGCAATGGTGGTTGGGAGCATGGGGTGTGAAGTCACATCTAGGCACACTCAGATCCTGACTCTCCTACATCCTCTCTATTTGGCCTTGGGATGGTGATTCCACCACAATGGAGGCTCAGTTTCCTCGTCTGTGAAATTGGTGTAGAGTACAACCAATACCATCAGGTTGCTGGGAGGACTGAATGAGCACATGTATGAGAGAGCTTAACGCATTAGCTGGGATCCTGCCTCCAGGCCTTTGTACCTGCTGTTCCCTCCTCCTGGAACATCCTTCCCCAGACACCCAATCTCTCACTCCCTCACTCCTTCAATCTTATCTCAAATATCAACTTCTCAGCATGGCCTTTCCTTTCCACTCTGTTAAAAGTGGTAGAATCCCATCCCCAGAACCCTTTATCTGCCTTTCCTGCCTTATTTGTCTTCATCTCCTTTAACTATTCCTAACACACAAGATGTTCATGCATCTTTTTTTTGTTATCTATCTCCCTCCACACTAGATGATAAGTTCCAGGAGAACAAATATTATTGCCTGTGTTAGTCACTGCTGTGTCCGCCATCCCTAGAATAGAACCTGGTGTATTGTGGATGCTCAAGAAGTGTTGGTCAAAGGGTGCATCAGTGAATGAATGTATGAATGAATGATTCAGCCAAGACCTCCCC